>NC_139698.1:4414541-4439541 GCF_964188405.1 Protomyctophum parallelum | reverse complement strand
TCATTTACAGTATCATGTTATTCTGAGATATAGGCCATGAACATATACAGTATCATTTACAGTATCATGTTATTCTGATATAGGCCATGAACATATACAGTATCATTTACAGTATCATGTTATTCTGAGATATAGGCCATGAACATATACAGTATCATTTACAGTATCATGTTATTCTGAGATATAGGCCATGAACATATACAGTATCATTTACAGTATCATGTTATTCTGAGATAGGGGCCATGAACATATACAGTATCATTTACAGTATCATGTTATTCTGAGATATAGGCCATGAACATATACAGTATCATTTACAGTATCATGTTATTCTGAGATAGGGGCCATGAACATATACAGTATCATTTACAGTATCATGTTATTCTGAGATATAGGCCATGAATATATACAGTATCATTTACAGTATCATGTTATTCTGAGATATAGGCCATGAACATATACAGTATCATTTACAGTATCATGTTATTCTGAGCTAGGCCATGAATATATACAGTATCATTTACAGTATCATGTTATTCTGAGCTAGGCCATGAACATATACAGTATCATTTACAGTATCATGTTATTCTGAAATAGGCCATGAACATATACAGTATCATTTACAGTATCATGTTATTCTGAGATATAGGCCATGAACATATACAGTATCATTTACAGTATCATGCTATTCTGAGATATAGGCCATGAACATATACAGTATCATTTACAGTATCATGTTATTCTGAGCTAGGCCATGAACATACAGTAAAACATGTTATTCTGAGATAGGCCATGAACATATATAGTATCATTGTTGGGGGTTTTTGACATGGAAAGGTTTGAGCAGCACATATAACAGTTTTTCAGTGTTGTTTTATAAAAGAATCTTGTAATTTCGTAGAATCCGCCTCAGGTGTAAACGTGTTTTACAGTTGTTGTTGATGTTGTTGTTGTTTGTCTTTTCTCCTCTAGGTATTGCAGCTGACGCAGGTACAGTAGCAAGTTAATTTTTAATTCACATTTATTCATTTTAGATTTTAGCGATGTTGTACTGTGTTGCAGGCTATTCGTTGGTGTTTGCTAGCAGATAGCAGATGTATAAACTCCCTTGTATACAGATCTGCTATTGTTTATATTAGGGGTGCTAGCCCCCCTATTATGTCCAGCTTTGAGTGTTTGTGTAAACACAAACATTGAGGATAAATTGTGTAAACACAAACATTGAGGACAAAAGTGTGTAAACACAAACATTGAGGACAAAAGTGTGTAAACACAAACATTGAAGGCAAAAGTGTGTAAACACAAACATTGAGGACAAAAGTGTGTAAACACAAACATTGAGGACAAAAGTGTGTAAACACAAACATTGAGGACAAAAGTGTGTAAACACAAACATTGAGGACAAAAGTGTGTGAACACAAACATTGAGGACAAATTCAGATTTTTACGGGGGCCAGTTTCGAATCGCAGCCATCCGTAGGTGCCCTTTGAGAGCGGTTTTGAAGGAGTCAAGGGATCCACATGTCTTAATGACTGTTGGTAGGGCGTTCCACATTTTGGTGGCATAGGAGCGAAAATAATTTAGTCCCTTGTTTGTGCCGAATCTGGGTTGTACATGGTTCGTTGCACTCCCTCTGGTGTTGTGGGTGTGGACTTCGTTTACATTAAGGAAGGCACCCGATGTATGACGAGGTTGGACGGAGGTATTTCTGGAATAATCTTCCTCTATCTCGTATAGATCCATTTCCTCCTTCAGTCGCTTTAGGACTTCATTCACCGATGTATTTGCACTTTCATTCCTCTGTTGCTTCAACAGCTGATGCTGTGGTGGTTGGTGGGGTGGGTGGGAGAGGTTAGCAAGCTGTCTGTGTCATTTTTTTATGTATGTATGTATTTGTATATTGTCTGTATCTGTGTACTGTAGACGTCTTATGTATCTTGGTCTGCATGTTACGGGTCCCCCTCTAAAATGAGATGCTGCATCTCAAGGGGCTATCCTGGTGCTGGAGGGACAACCGTGCAGGGTACACGGTTGTCCAGAACCGCCACAAAAGGCTCCGGTCAGGCTCTGCCAGTGGACCCAATGAGCATATATAAGGCCGGGACTCCACTCGGGTCGCATTTGGACGACATAAGAAAATATAAACATAAAAACATAAAAATATATAATATAGCCAATGTTCGTGCTTGCATACACGTGCGTGCGTACCTTAAGCAAGCAAGTAAGTGTGTGCGTGTGTGTGTGTGTGTGTGTGTGTGTGTGCGTGTGTGCGTGCGTGCGTGCAGACAGTGGGCGGTGCTACAGGATAGAACCCGCCACCATCGCGGGCATCGTCGGTGCGGACATCCTGTTGACCATCGTCATCGTCATCGTCACCTACCAGTGGGCCACTAGGAGGCGCCAGAGGAAAGACAGCGGTGAGGACTGCTTACCATAAGGGCCTGATTTTTGCAAGTCTTAACCCATTCTGAACGGGAACCCATTTTGGTGTTAGCATCATGTTATGCTTTAGCTATTGAAAAATAGCAGATCTACAAGCTCATAGCGCGCCACCGAGTGGCACGCTACGAGCTTGTAGGTCTGCTATTTTTGGAAAAAACGAAGAACGACTGACATTTTTATAGAATCTGATCTCAGGTCAGAATGGGTTAATCAGACCAGTGTGTTGTCCGGTGGAAACCTCGTATGAATCTGATCTCAGGTCAGAATGGGATAAAAAACTAAAGGACCACTTCACCACTTTTCAACCTGTCTTCGTATAATTGGTCCTCATGAAAGGTTGCCACCATTTTGTTCTATAGAGCGTTGCAGTCCCGCCCCCTTTCATGACGACGCTACAGAACCAGAAGTGAATTCCTCGTTAATTTTCCTTTTCAAAAAGTATTTATTTAAAGACGATTATGCCGCGCAGACAAAACCAACTCGAGTTGTGACACAATAACAATAACCACAATGTTTTTCGCTGATCAAATAATTTGTAAGAAGAAAAACCAAACAAAAAGTAAACACAATGTTTTTCACAAAACATTGTGTTTATTGTCATGATTTTGTCACAACTCCAGTTGGCTTCGTCCGCGGTGTAAACGTCTTTATATAAATACTTTTTGAAAAGTCTATGAGGAAAATTAACGGGGGATTCACTTCTGGTCCTCGGGAGGGGGCGGGACTGTGAAGCTCTATAGAGTGTCGCAGCCCCGCCCCCTTTCATGACGACGCCAGGCCCAGGAAATGAATCCCAATGCATTTTTCCCTCATAGACATTTCAAAAGGTATTTATTTAAAGACGGTTACGCCGCGGACAAAGCCAACTCGAGTCGTGACAACTCATGACAACAAACACAATATTTTGGACCAAACAAATAATTACAAAGAAGAAAAACAACAAAAAAAGTGTTGTAACCTGCCGTTTTTTTCTTCTTCCTAATTATTTGTTCGGCCCAAAAAATTGTGTTTGTTGTCATGATTTGTCACAACAAGAGTTGGCTTTGTCCGCGGCGTAAACGTCTTTAAATAAATACTTTTTGAAATGTCTATGAGGAAAATGAACGGATAATCATTTCCTGGGCCCTGGTAGGGGGCGGGACTGGGACGCTCTATACTCTGTGTCTCATAGGAGGGCTGTGGGCAGTTCAGAAACCCTTTAATATATTATTTTAACAACATGTCTGCCTAACGCCAGGGCTCCACTGGGCGCGTTGCGTCTCCGTCACGTCCTGCTCGCGTCTTGACAACGTCAACGTCACGCTAGAGGTGCTCCACAGCAGGCTTTTGAAAACTGCGCGTCAGCAACATTCTTTTATACATGAATGGACGCGTGCGTGCGTCAAAAAACGAACCGGGGCAATTTTTTAGTCACCGAACGCAGCACAACGCAACGCAACGTGGGCAGTGGAGCCACCCTCCATTGATTAAAAGGGAACATTCCCGACACTGACGGAGACGCGACGCAGACGCGCCACAGACGCGCCCAGTGGAATCCTGGCGTAACGATGAACTGCCCACAGGCCTCCTATGAGGCAATAAACATTGCATAGGCTACTCCACAACGTTTATGATAACCAGTGAAAGTAATCATCTATGACTATGTGTGTGTGTGTGTGTGTGTGTGTGTGTGTGTGTGTGTGTGTGTGTGTGTGTGTGTGTGTGCATGCGTGCGTCTCACAGCTAATGAGGTGTATATGAACGTCAGAGCCAACTGCAAGACCTGACCACCTTAACAACACCTGACCACCTTAAAAACACCTGACCACCTTAACTACACCTGACCACCTTAAAAACACCTGCCCACCTAACTACACCTGCTGACCACCTTAAAAACACCTGCTGACCACCTTAATCGAGACTTTTAAATCTCGCCTTAAGACCCACGTGTCCTGTACTGTGTTTTTCTGTGGCTTGTTGTAATGTGTCCCTTTTTCTACCATGTGGTTTGTTGGTGTCTTTTGTATTAGCTATATAGTGTATTTAGCTTTTAACTTTCTGTACAGCACTTTGTAAACCTTGCGTTGCTCAATTAATAAAATTGCTCTGAACTAGCAAGTGGCAGTGTGTGGATGTCCCTTCTTCCACATTGTATACTCTTTGTCATCGTCGCACCTGCTCCAAATTGCCTGCCGGGTGTGCAGAAGTCTTCTCTCTATAAACCTTGCGTTGTGAAATGTGCTATATAAATAAAGTGGATTGGATTAGATTAACAACACCTGCCCACCTAACTACACCTGCTGAAAAATAATAATATGAAAAATGACAAAAATGACAAAACGAAATAAACACTTGAGCAAACACTACTGAACAAAATGGATGAGAGCTCTCTTCAGGCTGTACCTTGATCTTTAAGGCCCTGTAGCACTCCCTCAGGGATGTTATCAGTGTCAATGCCCACATCCAACTAACTAACTTGTCTGTTTTTGCAGCCTCCTTTAAATAGGAGTGGATCCTACCACAGGACACAGAATCAATTAGCACCATGTCTTCTAAATAAATAGGCCTACTTTCAATATAAATACTTCCCTAAATAACACCTTGAATTCTCAATAATGCGTTACAATTAAACAAGTATAAATCAGCATGTAAACTCAGACTAATAAGACAGCATAAGAAACACCCTCTCCTGCATAGCACTTTAGGCCCCTTCCTAAACCAAGGGAAACCATCAGAAACATCCTCTCCTGCAGAACACTTTAGGCCCCTTCCTAAAACAAGGGAAACCATCAGACACATCCTCTCCTGCAGAGCACTTTAGGCCCCTTCCTAAACCAAGGGAAACCATCAGACACATCCTCTCCTGCAGAGCACTTTAGGCCCCTTCCTAAACCAAGGGAAACCATCAGACACATCCTCTCCTGCAGAACACTTTAGGCCCCTTCCTAAACCAAGGGAAACCATCAGACACATCCTCTCCTGCAGAACACTTTAGGCCCCTTCCTAAATCAAGGGAAACCATCAGAAACACCCTCTCCTGCAGAGCACTTTAGGCCCCTTCCTAAACCAAGGGAAACCATCAGAAACACCCTCTCCTGCAGAACACTTTAGGCCCCTTCCTAAAACAAGGGAAACCATCAGAAACATCCTCTCCTGCAGAACACTTTAGGCCCCTTCCTAAACCAAGGGAAACCATCAGACACATCCTCTCCTGCAGAACACTTTAGGCCCCTTCCTAAAACAAGGGAAACCATCAGACACATCCTCTCCTGCAGAACACTTTAGGCCCCTTCCTAAACCAAGGGAAACCATCAGACACATCCTCTCCTGCAGAGCACTTTAGGCCCCTTCCTAAAACAAGGGAAACCATCAGACACATCCTCTCCTGCAGAGCACTTTAGGCCCCTTCCTAAACCAAGGGAAACCATCAGACACATCCTCTCCTGCAGAGCACTTTAGGCCCCTTCCTAAACCAAGGGAAACCATCAGACACATCCTCTCCTGCAGAACACTTTAGGCCCCTTCCTAAATCAAGGGAAACCATCAGAAACACCCTCTCCTGCAGAACACTTTAGGCCCCTTCCTAAATCAAGGGAAACCATCAGAAACACCCTCTCCTGCAGAGCACTTTAGGCCCCTTCCTAAATCAAGGGAAACCATCAGAAACATCCTCTCCTGCAGAACACTTTAGGCCCCTTCCTAAATCAAGGGAAACCATCAGAAACACCCTCTCCTGCAGAACACTTTAGGCCCCTTCCTAAATCAAGGGAAACCATCAGAAACACCCTCTCCTGCAGAGCACTTTAGGCCCCTTCCTAAACCAAGGGAAACCATCAGACACATCCTCTCCTGCATAGCACTTTAGGCCCCTTCCTAAACCAAGGGAAACCATCAGACACATCCTCTCCTGCAGAACACTTTAGGCCCCTTCCTAAACCAAGGGAAACCATCAGAAACACCCTCTCCTGCAGAGCACTTTAGGCCCCTTCCTAAAACAAGGGAAACCATCAGACACATCCTCTCCTGCAGAACACTTTAGGCCCCTTCCTAAACCAAGGGAAACCATCAGACACATCCTCTCCTGCAGAACACTTTAGGCCCCTTCCTAAACCAAGGGAAACCATCAGAAACATCCTCTCCTGCAGAACACTTTAGGCCCCTTCCTAAATCAAGGGAAACCATCAGACACATCCTCTCCTGCAGAGCACTTTAGGCCCCTTCCTAAATCAAGGGAAACCATCAGAAACACCCTCTCCTGCAGAACACTTTAGGCCCCTTCCTAAATCAAGGGAAACCATCAGACACATCCTCTCCTGCAGAGCACTTTAGGCCCCTTCCTAAATCAAGGGAAACCATCAGAAACATCCTCTCCTGCAGAACACTTTAGGCCCCTTCCTAAATCAAGGGAAACCATCAGACACATCCTCTCCTGCAGAACACTTTAGGCCCCTTCCTAAATCAAGGGAAACCATCAGAAACACCCTCTCCTGCAGAACACTTTAGGCCCCTTCCTAAATCAAGGGAAACCATCAGAAACACCCTCTCCTGCAGAACACTTTAGGCCCCTTCCTAAATCAAGGGAAACCATCAGAAACACCCTCTCCTGCAGAGCACTTTAGGCCCCTTCCTAAACCAAGGGAAACCATCAGACACATCCTCTCCTGCAGAGCACTTTAGGCCCCTTCCTAAACCAAGGGAAACCATCAGACACATCCTCTCCTGCAGAGCACTTTAGGCCCCTTCCTAAAACAAGGGAAACCATCAGACACATCCTCTCCTGCAGAGCACTTTAGGCCCCTTCCTAAACCAAGGGAAACCATCAGACACATCCTCTCCTGCAGAGCACTTTAGGCCCCTTCCTAAAACAAGGGAAACCATCAGACACATCCTCTCCTGCAGAACACTTTAGGCCCCTTCCTAAACCAAGGGAAACCATCAGACACACCCTCTCCTGCAGAACACTTTAGGCCCCTTCCTAAATCAAGGGAAACCATAGGGAACCACACGTCACCCACATGGAGACGCATGATGTCATCAGAAACCGATGGCGTCATTTTGATAACGATAATACAATTAACTTTATTCAGGCCTATATATATATATATATATATATATATATATAGTACCTTTTATACATAGAATGCAACTCAAAGTGCGTTACGAAAACAATGATATACATCATCAAAGAACTATACGATAAAAACAACACGATAAAAAGGAAATCACAAAGAAACAACTGTTCAGGCCTGAAGAAGGTCAGTGGACCGAAAGCTTGCAAAATAAATACTTTGATCTGATCTGGTCTGATCTGATCTGATCTGATCTGATCTGATCTGAGTGTGCGGAGCTTCCCTCTAGTATGCCCTAAAACTATGATGCAGGGAATTATTTGGGGGTAATTATGATTCTGGTTTGGGGGTTTCCGGCCTGACGACTACAAACGGAAGTGTTAAATTATTGTTAAACATCCACTTTACTTAAGAAGGAATTCTGGACAAAATCGTCCAGATCCAACGATAACAAAATAACATTCTTTAGTTTTGGGTCTGAGGGGCTTTAATTAACGTCATCAAAATGGTGGTTTTGAAAGCTGAATAAATAATGGACCTTGTGGTATGAAAAGGGTTAGATACTACATTTGGGGACAGCGTGTGACGTCAGCGGTGATGTGTGGACCTTTACGCGGGCCTCATTTAGGTCCCTCATAAGGCCGGCTAACCGTTTCGACACTTCAAAAAAGGGAACAGCCGTTAGATAGGAACCCACGGAACCATGAAGACACACCATTAGTTAGGACGGAACCCGCACCGGAAGATAGGACGGAACCCGCACCGGAAGCATGAACACGACGTACAACTCGGCCTACGGTCGGAGGACCGGCGGGCACGTTCCACCGCACCTACGCTCGTTCACGTTTCTGCCCAAGGAGCAGTGGATGAGGATCCGGCAGATGACCAACCCCATCCTGTCCGACGCCGAGTGGCTCATGCTCAAAGGCCGGTCCGCCCAGATCAACATCATCGCGGAGAGGGAGAGAGAAATGGAACGGGAACGTGAGAGGAAGAAGCGGCAGGCCAACGCCAGGGCCCTCCAGAGGCGGAAGGAGCTGGAGGCGCGGGAGGCGCGGGAGCAGGCGGAGGCGGAGGAGCGCGCCGCCCTGAAGCGGGAGCGGGCGCGCCTCCGGCTGGAGAGGATCGAGGAGGAGGAGCGCGAGCTCCTCGCCCGCTGCGAGGAGAAGAAGGCGGCCGTCGCCAAGGCCGAGGCGCGGCTGGGGGCGCGGAACAGGAACAACGGCGGAACAACCCAGGAAGAGGACGGCGAGTACAAGGCGAGGAAGGCGAAGGCGCCGGAGGCCAAGCTGCTCGTGGCCCGGAGGGCCCAGGAGGCCCAGGACGAGGAGATACGCAAGTCCCTGCAGGAGGACGCCGGCCTGACGCAGGACCAGCGGGACCACCGCGAGACCCTGGAGAACGCCCAGGCGCAGCAGTTCTGCCAGACGGACCGCGTCCGCGCCCTGCACAGCGGGCTTCTGCTGACCGAGGTGATGAAGGGCTGGGGAGCGCAGCTGGACATGAAGGAGCGCCTCCGCCAGCGGGACAAGCGCGACGAGAAGAAGGCGGAGGCCCTGCGGAAGCAGCAGATCTCCTCGCGGGAGTTCAAGATGAACCTGTGGAACGACATGGAGGCCGAGATGTTCCGGGAGTTCCAGACCATCCGGAACACGGTCCACGACGAGCTGAAGGCCTCGCAGGACCAGCTGGAGGAGCAGCGGCTGACCCGGGGCCAGCGGGCCTTCGAGAAGGAGCTGCAGGAGCTGGAGATGCGGAAGAAGGCCATGCTGAAGCTGATCGTCACGGAGCAGCAGCGCGAGCGGACGAAGGTGGACCCGGCCATGGTGGAGAAGCTGATGTCCCAGGAGTCGGCGCTGACCGGCAAGCAGTCGGGCGTGTCCTTCAGCAAGCAGCAGCTGGAGGCCCTCAAGGAGGGCCGGAGGCTGCAGCTGGTCCGGCAGATCGAGGAGAAGCTGATCCGGGACACGCAGCAGAGGAAGGAGGAGAGCGACTTCGAGGAGAGGCTGCGGCGCCTGGAGCTGGAGGAGGAGATGCAGTTCCAGCAGTACGCGGGCCTGCTGATCGAGAAGGCGTCCATGGGCAACAAGCGCAACGCCTTCCCCATCTGCAAGGCGGCCCGCGAGGGCATCGGCGGCGGCTGCGGGCCCGCCATGGAGCCCATCGGCCGCATCAACAAGGACTTCAGGAACAACGACAAGGAGAAGCGCTTCCTCACGTCCACCGCGCCCGTACATAGACCTTCATTCAGGTCGCTGAGAAAGAAGCAGGCGGGCGCCGTTTAGCCCCGGCCGGTCGCCGCCATGGCAGCCGTGTAGGTTAGTCTGTCTCTCTTGTCTGTCTGTCCGCGGACTCATTTGGCAAACTGCCGAACCGGACCGGTAAGCAGAACTATATAGATGTCGTGCACGGACGGCTGCACGCTGCCAGTTAGGCCGAGGAAGCCCCTTCCACATTATATCGCATATTTTATGTTTTTTCACCCAAGTTCACCCTTGTTTTATCAATTACACACCCCACGCAGCCTCGAGTTCACAGAGTTAAATTTTTTGTTAGTTTTTGTCGCGGTCCCGAGACGATGATAATTGACTAATAATTGACGATTCTGATTGTCTCGGGAATGCGACAGAATACAAAGAATCTCTGTGAACCCGAGGCTTCACGGGGCGTGTAACAGAAAATAAGTAACCTTTTTGGATGAACTGCTCCTTTTAACTTCAGATCGCGTACGGAGTCATGCATTAGTTAGTTAGTTAGTTAAAGCAAGCTAGTTACTTAGTTAGCTAGCTATAGCTAGTTACTTAGTTAGTTAGCTAGCTAGTTAGTTAGTTATTGACACAATTGTATGTAACGTTTGTAGGATTTTGTTGTATGATACACATGACATGGCGAGCCATGGCTCTTCTTAGGGTTAGAGTTAGTTAACAGTTAATGCTTAAAGCGAAAGCTTATTGTTGCTTTTTTATTGTACGCGCTTAATTGTTACTTTTTGCACGTATATCTAGCTGCGTGCTCGCACACACACAAACACACACACACACACACACACACACGTTGTATTCGAGAATGATGCACACAACCCAGGAGAATATAATAACAAGTACGGCTTTACTGTCAGCCCAAAAAGGTGCGCCGGCAACACACGGTACAAACCGGTACAGCAGCAATATCAACAACACAGCCTTACGGTCGCAGCACTCACTTACGTTACTGTCGTAAAGCATCTGTGTCGTGAACCACATACATAACCATAGAAACCATGAAACACAACCCCACCACCCAGTCACATTTTAACACACCAATGTCTTATGCATTCAGACATCAGTGACGTGGTCCTTAAAGATGGAGTGCCACCATTTTTTGTATTTTTCCAGTTTTCCATGTGTCTATGAGGTGACAGTACTTCATTAGACACCCTGGAGTCTACTGTATGTGTCTATGAGGTGACAGTACTTCATTAGACACCCTGGAGTCTACTGTATGTGTCTATGAGGTGACCGTACTTCATTAGACACCCTGGAGTCTACTGTATGTGTCTATGAGGTGACAGTACTTCATTAGACACCCTGGAGTCTACTGTATGTGTCTATGAGGTGACAGTACTTCATTAGACACCCTGGAGTCTACTGTATGTGTCTATGAGGTGACAGTACTTCATTAGACACCCTGGAGTCTACTGTATGTGTCTATGAGGTGACAGTACTTCATTAGACACCCTGGAGTGGTTTT
Source organism: Protomyctophum parallelum (assembly GCF_964188405.1). Lineage (NCBI taxonomy): Eukaryota > Metazoa > Chordata > Actinopteri > Myctophiformes > Myctophidae > Protomyctophum > Protomyctophum parallelum. Next base: position 4,428,321 of record NC_139698.1, on the reverse strand, counting down.
TATATGCAATGGTGTATTGACTTTGTATTTAGGGTTTCTTCCTGGAGGCTGAACCCTTGACAGTCAAACGGGCCAATGAAATAAACAGTAATATAGTGACATCACATTATCAGCCCCTCCCCCTTTTATCATACAACTACAGCTGTGGGTGCGGCTTCAGTTCAGGTGGATCGCCACCCATCACCACCCACCAGGCAAACCAGGCATACTTAAAGGGACACTTCACCCTTTTTGCAAAAAAATATATGTTAATGACGTTTAGAAGCTTTAGATCACTTTCCTGGGGGTATTTATGTGTGTAATATGGGGTTTTAGATATTTTAGATTGTAGCAGTGAGCCTGTTGTCTCTGATGTCATGGACACTGGTCTCACTACCTTCCTGGACTACAATTCCCATAATTATTTGGTGCACTGCTCCTCCTTGTGGATAGGGGGAGAGCTGTCTTACTGAGACAACATGTAGTCCAGGAAGGAAGTGAGCCCAGTGTCCATGACATCAGAGACAACAGGCTCACTGCTACAATCTAAAATATCTAAAACCACATATTACACACATAAATACCCCCAGGAAAGTGATCTAAAGCTTCTAAACGTCATTAACATATTTTTTTTGCAAAAAGGGTGAAGTGTCCCTTTAATGAACTGGTGGGCGTGTCCACATAAAAGCATGATTTTAACAAATACTGTACACTTTTTGGAAAAAAAGTTATTCCCCCTTATATTGTAATAATACCTGATGATCACGTTTTAGGGTGGAAACACACACACACACACACACACACACACACACACACACACACACACACACACACACACACACACACACACACACACACTTTTTGAGTCCAGAGCGAGTCTCCTGTGTTATTTTTCAGACGCGGACCTCACAATATATTTTAGCACTCTCTAACAATTAGTGACAATCCTTCACGTAGCCACTAGCCAGCCTCCAGTCTGCCTTTGCGATGCATATTGTCCCGGGCTGATGGAGCAGGGTGTGTGGCTCATTTGTGGGTGTATCTCACGGCTTATTCGGGCTGTTTAACCAACAAGGGCACCCATTTTGGTGTCAGCATCATGTTATGCTTTAGCTATTGAAAAATAGCAGCTCTACAAGCTCGTATCGCGCCACCGAGTGGCGCGATACGAGCTTGTAGGTCTGCTATTTTTGAAAAATCGAAGAGCGACTGACATTTTTAGAATCTGATCTCAGGTCAGAATAGGTTCATCAGACCAGTGTGTGTCCGGCGGAAACCTCGTATGAATCTGATCTCAGGTCAGAATGGGTTAACCAACAAGGGCCCAGTATGGCCATCATACTCTAGGTGATGACCTCATCACATAATGAATGCTGATTCTACCTACACTTTTTAGGTGTTTTCGCTATAGTTTAATAAACACCTAAAAAGTGTATACTTAAGTATAGACTTAAAGGGACACTTCACCCTTTTTGCAAAAAAGTATATGTTAATGACGTTTAGAAGCTTTAGAACACTTTCCTGGGGGTCTTTGTGTGTGTAATATGTGGTTTAGATTTTAGCAGTGCATGAGGCCATGTCTCTGATGTCATGGACACTGGGCTCACTTCCTTCCTGGACTACATGTTGTCTCAGTAAGACAGCTCTCCCCCTATCCACAAGGAGGAGCAGTGCACCAAAGAATTATGGGAATTGTAGTCCAGGAAGGTAGTGAGACCAGTGTCCATGACATCAGAGACACTGGGCTCACTGCTACAATCTAAAATATCTAAAACCACATATTACACACATAATATGTTCAGAGACGAGCGCTGAGCGCAGCCTGGAGACCAGAGACGAGCGCTCAGCGCTGAGCGGAGCGCAGCCTGGAGACCAGAGACGAGCGCTGAGCGCTGAGCGGAGCGCAGCCTGGAGACCAGAGACGAGCGCTGAGCGCTGAGCGGAGCGCAGCCTGGAGACCAGAGACGAGCGCTGAGCGCTGAGCGGAGCGCAGCGCAGCCTGGAGACCAGAGACGAGCGCTGAGCGGAGCGCAGCCTGGAGACCAGAGACGAGCGCTGAGCGGAGCGCAGCCTGGAGACCAGAGACGAGCGCTGAGCGCTGAGCGGAGTGCAGCCTGGAGACCAGAGACGAGCGCTGAGCGCTGAGCGGAGCGCAGCCTGGAGACCAGAGACGAGCGCTGAGCGCTGAGCGGAGTGCAGCCTGGAGACCAGAGACGAGCGCTGAGCGCTGAGCGGAGCGCAGCCTGGAGACCAGAGACGTTTAGAGAGAGAGTGACGACAACATCCCGTTCAGTGACTCATGAAGCTCCGCGAATAAACATTGAACGGAGTTGTCGCAACGCTCTTATCTAAACGGCGTCGCCGCCTCCGACAGAAAGACAGGGGAACAATTTTTGACTATGACAACTTTTTTTATTATGGTAAACGATAAACATTGCAGGCAATGCATTTTGATTTAAATTGTAAGAGGGAGCGTATCAACACACAGGTGTACTACATGTTCTGATTGAGCATGGGGAAGCAGCGGACAAATCAATCATCTCATTATAAACTGTAGGCCTACGTACCAGTAGATTGCAATTGAATAAAACCATAATTTATTGGCCTAAACGTCCCTGGGACTCATTCTAGAAGACAATCCCTGAGACTCATTCTAAAAGACCATCCCTGCATCCCGGGACTCATTACATTGAAAACCTATTTACATCACTGTTTAGCTATTGAAAAATAGCAGAAGCTTGTAGGTCTGCTATTTTAGAAGAATGGTGAAAATGTGGCACAAATCTTTGAATATATTCTTTCCACCAGGGTTTCAGTGCTGCAGTTCGCCCTCGTAAGCTTCCCCGGTAAACAATGGATTGTAGGGGTTAAAAAAAAATCTTAACAACCAGGTTAAAAGGTAGTCGAAACAAAACAATATAATACATTGCGATGACGAGAATAAAAATCCATAGATAAAATAAATGAAGGAATAACAAACAAGCAGGGCTTTGCTGTCTGAAGGACAGCAGCGAAGAGTTAAACTATGAGGATGTTGATCTGGAAATAATAAACGTTGGGGGATTACGAAACGCAGCAGATTACATTTGGCTACCGAGTACCCAAACGGACCTAGCGCTCTAACCCACACTAACCACTATAAGAGCTGAAAACGGAACCAAATAAATCTTTAGCTGTCCTTATCAACGGTAAGGTTATCATTCTGAGTGCCGGTGTTAAACATCACAACATGCTATCGAAGCTAGCAGATCCCCGCTAACTCACTAGAGAGTTGAAAAACAAAACCAAATAAATCCTTAGCCATCTTTCCTAGCCTTACCTATCGACAGTATAAAGTTAGCATGGACGGTGAACTGGCGGCTGCCCAGGCTTTGGTAGCACAGCCTCCCGAGACCCTGGCTCTCTCTCTCTCTCTCTCGCTCTCTCTCTCTCTCTCTCTCTCTCGTCTAAAGGGACTTCAGAAGCAGTTCTTCCACAAGCCAAGGCTTTTTATAGACGTACGCCTTTTCCCAAAGCCTCTTCTGGAATATGAAGTCGTCTTCCGGGTCGAACTTGTGCTGCTTCATGGCCTCGTGCTTCCTGAAGGCCTTGCCGATCTTGTCTTTGGCCTCGTCCATCTTGGACAGCTTCTTCTTCGGGGGCGGGTCCAAGTTGATCCTCCCGTATTTCATGCTCTCCGTCAGGTCCGTGAGGCGGCCTCGTCCGCCGCGCGCCTCTTCTTTCTCCCCTTCCGGAGAGGAGCGGTCCTTCCCGCTCCCGGCCTGCCGGGGAGCCTGGCCACCCACAGCAGCAACCCGCTGTTCTTCCTCCTCTTCCTCCTCCTCCTCCTCTGACTGCTCCTCCTCCTCGTCCTCCTCGTAATACTCCTCATACTCCTCCTCCTCGTCCTCCTCGTCCTCCTCCTCCTCCCGGTGTCGTTGCTCCTCTCGGATCCTCTTCTCCAGGAGCTTCTTCTGGCGCCGGCTCTCCCTCTCCAGGAGCTCCCGCTGCCTCTGGATCTCCCGGAGGATCTCCTCGCGGGCCGCCTCGCCGTGGACCACCAGCCACTGGCTCTTGGAGAGCCTCGGGTTCCGCTGGCGCTGGATGCTCTTCCACTGGGCCTCCGGCAGGAGGCTGCCCTTGCGGAGGTGCGGCGGCATCTTGGAGGACTTCGGGCTGCTCGTGGCGTCCATGGTTCAGTTCTTCTTCTTCAGTTCTTCTGGAGGCTCAAGTCCAGGGTTCAGTTCTTCTTCTTCTTCTTCTGGAGGCTCAAGTCCAGGGTTCAGTTCTTCATCGGGGGCAAGAGGCGTTCAGTTCAGTTCTGAGCGCTAAGCGGCGCCCGTCGCTCTTATAAAACGTCGGCGGCGTAAACGTCACCGGTGACGTCGTAGATTCAACTCTGTAGATCTCTAGACTCTCATGATGTCAGACTGGAGAGTGCATGTGGAGGTAGATCTCTAGACTCTCATGATGTCAGACTGGAGAGTGCATGTGGAGGTAGATCTCTAGACTCTCATGATGTCAGATAGGAGAGGTGTTTGTGTTGGCTAGAGAGAAGACCACCATTACATCACATCGCATGGCGATTACCATTGCTTGTCGGGTCGGGTGGGCAATGACAAAATAATTAATTATTATTATATGATTGTTGTTCATCGTGTGTGTGTGTGTGCGTGTGCGTGTGCGTGTGCGTGTGTGTGTGTGTGTGTGTGTGTGTGTGTGTGTGTGTGTGTGCGTGCGCTCCATCCAACAGGAGTGCTCTATGACGTCTTCCACCAGCTCATCTTGGCTCTGGCTGGTGGCCCCTGGGCCCCCCCCAGGCCAGTGTGGCCCCTGGGCCCCCCCAGGCCAGTGTGGCCCCTGGGCCCCCCCAGGCCAGTGTGGCCCCTGGGCCCCCCCAGGCCAGTGTGGCCCCTGGGCCCCCCCAGGCCAGTGTGGGGGCCCCTGGCCCCTGGGCCCCCCCAGGCCAGTGTGGGGGCCCCTGCCCCCCCCCAGGCCAGTGTGGGGGCCCCTGGCCCCTGGGCCCCCCCAGGCCAGTGTGGGGGCCCCTGGGCCCCCCCAGGCCAGTGTGGCCCCTGGGCCCCCCCAGGCCAGTGTGGCACAACATTTGTGGCACTCCATATTTAACCCATTCTGAACGGGCACCCGTTTTGGTGTTGGCATCGTGTTATGCTTTAGCTATTGAAAAATAGCAGATCTACAAGCTCATATCGCGCCACCGAGTGGCGCGATATGAGCTTGTAGATCTGCTATTTTTGAAAAATCGAAGACACTTTTAGAATCTGATCTCAGGTCAGAATGGGTTAATAATGAAACTGTCAGGATGTAATAGACATTTTTAGAATCTGATCTCAGGTCAGAATGGGTTAATAATGAAACTGTCAGGATGTAATAGACATTTTTAGAATCTGATCTCAGGTCAGAATGGGTTAATAATGAAACTGTCAGGATGTAATAGACATTTTTAGAATCTGATCTCAGGTCAGAATGGGTTAATAATGAAACTGTCAGGATGTAATAGACATTTTTAGAATCTGATCTCAGGTCAGAATGGGTTAATAATGAAACTGTCAGGATGTAATAGACATTTTTAGAATCTGATCTCAGGTCAGAATGGGTTAATAATGAAACTGTCAGGATGTAATAGACATTTTTAGAATCTGATCTCAGGTCAGAATGGGTTAATAATGAAACTGTCAGGATGTAATAGACATTTTTAGAATCTGATCTCAGGTCAGAATGGGTTAATAATGAAACTGTCAGGATGTAATAGACATTTTTAGAATCTGATCTCAGGTCAGAATGGGTTAATAATGAAACTGTCAGGATGTAATAGACATTTTTAGAATCTGATCTCAGGTCAGAATGGGTTAATAATGAAACTGTCAGGATGTAATAGACATTTTTATAATCTGATCTCAGGTCAGAATGGGTTAATAATGAAACTGTCAGGATGTAATAGACATTTTTAGAATCTGATCTCAGGTCAGAATGGGTTAAGTAGCATGTGTCAAACTATAGGGGTTTCATGATATTGAACCCATTGCACCGAATATTCGGCCGCAGAAAATATTCGGCAGAAAATGGGCTAAAAAAAGCATTTTCGGCCCGAATAGGCAGAAAATATATCACCGAATAGTGTATGCAATTAATGCATTCAAAAGAGCTGAATAAATGTTTTCTGGACGTGAACATAGCAGTGATTATTATTCAAGTTAAGTTTTACCATAACCATTTATTTTGCCATAAATCAGGTAGCTTTAAAGGTACGGCCATGACAGCAATGGTATAGGAAAAAAAGATAATATATAATATTAATCATGTTCGGATATTCGGTATTCGGTTTTCGGCCAAGAATTTCCCTTTCGGTGCATCCCTAATTCCAAGCATTAGTTTTGCAGGAAAGAAAAACTCGGCCACTTCACATTTTGTGACGACAGCTATGTGTGATGCAGCGGGCTTCAAGTCCAGAGCGTCATCTCAACATGTCAACAATGGTTTCCCACTCAGCGAGGTCGGATTAGAGTCGTATATTGAGCTAAAAAAATATGGACAAAGCGTTCCCCGGGTCTAACATGGACGTAAAATGAAGCCTGTCAGTCCTTGCATTGTACATCGCCATCTTTCTAGATCCGTTTGGGCCCAGCTGGCCCATTGGCTGGCCCAGACAACGAGGCGGGACTTCCCCCCTTCTTCTCCGTTGGTTTTTATTTTGACTCGAGTGGGTGGGGAATCCCGTTCATAGACTGTAACGGTAGCCACGCCCCTCAGAACATACGCGACTTTATGGTCATTTCTTTTTTATAAATGGGACCATAATTTTCCAAAAAAAATATTATGACATTAGAAATGAGACTTTAAACTAGAGACTGGAAGCAGAAAGTATTCATGACCATGTTTATTAAGGTAATACAGTCTAGGTGAAGTTGTGCCCAAATACATGGGGCTATGGGTTCTTTTGGGCCCAATGACAGCGCCACAACAGGCCATTATATGAACTTTCAGGAAATCCCGATTTCCTTGTGGCTTCCCCCTGATTGAGCTGTAAACCTGGTCCTTTATCTCAATCCAGGCCCTAAAACAATGCTTTGGATTACGTGTGTGCGTGCGTGCGTGCGCGCGTGTGCGCGCACACACGCGTGCAAGGACGATTGTGGATATTCGACGACGTCACAACACGGATGCCACCGGAGGCTAGCCACGGATGCTAGTTAAAAAAACGTTCAATAAAATACTATTAACTCTGGATTAAAATGACATTAAACAAACAAGCAGATTTCTCGTTTTGGGCAAAAGATGGTTTTCCCCGAGAAATCGCGGATTCGGCATAGACCGGGTTTTAACGAGACAACACACAACGCCAACATACGAGTCCCTCTGCGTCGTCCGTTCATACGAGTCCCTCTGCGTCGTCCGTTCATACGAGTCCCTCTGCGTCGTCCGTTCATACGAGTCCCTCTGCGTTGTCCGTTCATACGAGTCCCTCTGCGTCGTCCGTTCATACGAGTCCCTCTGCGTCGTCCGTTCGTCGTCATTAGTAGGGATTAGATTAAAAAAAAAAACGAAACTAAACAAAAAGAACGCCACAGTTCTGTGTCCTCATCGTCCAGTCCACAGGGGGGCGCTCTAAGTCCAGTTCTGTGTCCTCATCGTCCAGTCCACAGGGGGGCGCTCTAAGTCCAGTTCTGTGTCCTCATCGTCCAGTCCACAGGGGGGCGCTCTAAGTCCAGTTCTGTGTCCTCATATCGTCCAGTCCACAGGGGGGGGGGGGGCGCTCTAAGTCCAGTTCTGTGTCCTCATATCGTCCAGTCCACAGGGGGGGGGGGCGCTCTAAGTCCAGTTCTGTGTCCTCATATCGTCCAGTCCACAGGGGGGCGCTCTAAGTCCAGTTCTGTGTCCTCATATCGTCCAGTCCACAGGGGGGGGGGCGCTCTAAGTCCAGTTCTGTGTCCTCATATCGTCCAGTCCACAGGGGGCGCTCTAAGTCCAGTTCTGTGTCCTCATATCGTCCAGTCCACAGGGGGGCGCTCTAAGTCCAGTTCTGTGTCCTCATATCGTCCAGTCCACAGGGGGGGCTCTAAGTCCACAGCGCTGGCCGACCTTGGCTCTGAAAACAAAGAGAGTCCTTTAGTTCGTCCGGCTGTGTTTGTGCGGGTGGGGGGGGGGGGGGAGGAGGCGACCTTTCCTCCCTGTCCCGTCCCGTGGCGTTCTGGCGCTCCGGTCCGTCACTGGGGCTCGGCGTAGATGGCGCTGGGCGGACGGGCTTGGGCGCCACCGCCGCCGCCGCGGCTGTGGGCGTGGCTGTGGACGACGAAGGTTATTACAGTTAACGGAAAGTAACGACGTAGCGAACACTAATTAACATTTTAAAACCCATTTAGACCCGAGGATGATTCTACAAATAAATCTCTGAAAAAAACCAAAAAACCGTATGTTTCTATGTCAGTGGTTCTCACAGGGTTAAAACCCTATGTTTCTATGTCAGTGGTTCTCACAGGGTTAAAACCCTATGTTTCTATGTCAGTGGTTCTCACAGGGTTAAAACCCTATGTTTCTATGTCAGTGGTTCTCACAGGGTTAAAACCCTATGTTTCTATGTCAGTGGTTCTCACAGGGTTAAAACCCTATGTTTCTATGTCAGTGGTTCTCACAGGGTTAAAACCCTATGTTTCTGTGTCAGTGGTTCTCACAGGGTTAAAACCCTATGTTTCTATGTCAGTGGTTCTCACAGGGTTAAAACCCTATGTTTCTGTGTCAGTGGTTCTCACAGGGTTAAAACCCTATGTTTCTATGTCAGTGGTTCTCACAGGGTTAAAACCCTATGTTTCTATGTCAGTGGTTCTCACAGGGTTAAAACCCTATGTTTCTATGTCAGTGGTTCTCACAGGGTTAAAACCCTATGTTTCTATGTCAGTGGTTCTCACAGGGTTAAAACCCTATGTTTCTGTGTCAGTGGTTCTCACAGGGTTAAAACCCTATGTTTCTATGTCAGTGGTTCTCACAGGGTTAAAACCCTATGTTTCTATGTCAGTGGTTCTCACAGGGTTAAAACCCTATGTTTCTGTGTCAGTGCTTCTCACAGGGTTAAAACCCTATGTTTCTATGTCAGTGGTTCTCACAGGGTTAAAACCCTATGTTTCTGTGTCAGTGGTTCTCACAGGGTTAAAACCCTATGTTTCTATGTCAGTGGTTCTCACAGGGTTAAAACCCTATGTTTCTATGTCAGTGGTTCTCACAGGGTTAAAACCCTATGTTTCTATGTCAGTGGTTCTCACAGGGTTAAAACCCTATGTTTCTGTGTCAGTGGTTCTCACAGGGTTAAAACCCTATGTTTCTATGTCAGTGGTTCTCACAGGGTTAAAACCCTATGTTTCTGTGTCAGTGGTTCTCACAGGGTTAAACCCTATGTTTCTATGTCAGTGGTTCTCACAGGGTTAAAACCCTATGTTTCTGTGTCAGTGGTTCTCACAGGGTTAAAACCCTATGTTTCTGTGTCAGTGGTTCTCACAGGGTTAAAACCCTATGTTTCTATGTCAGTGGTTCTCACAGGGTTAAAACCCTATGTTTCTGTGTCAGTGGTTCTCACAGGGTTAAAACCCTATGTTTCTATGTCAGTGGTTCTCACAGGGTTAAAACCCTATGTTTCTGTGTCAGTGGTTCTCACAGGGTTAAAACCCTATGTTTCTATGTCAGTGGTTCTCACAGGGTTAAAACCCTATGTTTCTGTGTCAGTGGTTCTCACAGGGTTAAAACCCTATGGCCCTCATTTATCAATCGAGTGTAAAATCTGCCACAGATTCGAGTGCAGGTTTCGTAGTACACCCACGTCGCCACGGCATTTATAAAGTGATCGCAAACAGCTGATCCTTCCTTAATTTCGTTCTCACGTTAATAAATGTCACGGCTGAATTTGATCTGGCACGCCCTAAGAAATCAAGCCTCGCCCTCGTTTTTGCGACCTGAACCACTGCTATACGATCTGGAAACCATGGTTACCGTGCCTTTCTGCCCGCCTCACCCCCCTCTCTCATACACACACACACACACACACACACACACACACACACACACACACACACACACACAGACGCACACAAGCTGCACGCACACGCAACTTGCAAGCCCAACTAACTGGTGTGTTGTTAAATAAATAAACAACGAACACCTGCATGAATTAAATAAAGTTGTAGGCCTACCCTGTCTGTTCCCTCTCACCTCGCTTGTCTTGCTGTCATGTCCACGCACGCACGCACCTACATGACACATTAAATAAAGCTGTCTGTTTCTCCTCTCGCTTCGTTTCCCTTGCTGCCCGCCTCACCCCCCGCACACATATCGCAATTTTTCACTGTGTGTTGTTAGTTGTATATTAAATCATTAAAGTATTTTTTATTTAATATACAACAAGATATATTAGTGAACGAAAACCTGAACCTGTGAACTATAATTAAATAACAAATAGGCACACACACGCTGCTGTTTTGCAGGTGCTCCTCCTGTCCAGTGTGTCTGTCTGTCTCTCTCTATCACAGTGGTCCGTCCGTGACCAACTGACCATGCACGTTCCGACGTTCGACAGTCTATTTAGATTGCCTCGCAGACGTTAGTCACTGCAGTGGCCGCCGGCCGGGCTGTCAACTGTCATTATATGAATGTGCAGCAAAAACCGTATATAGCCTCATGTGGCTGGTGGTTGCTTGGCTGGGTAATATACCTATATATCTCCGATGCAGTTCCCACTTGCGCTGGGAGCCTGGCACGGTACATTTGGCATTGAGCGACGCGTCGGGTTTATTATATTGCACATACCGTAAGAAAGACATCGGCCTTCATGCTGTAGATTAGGCTACAGTAGGCTATACCACGTTGGGACTGCTGCACTATACTCTCCAACGTCCCGTCATGGAAATATTTCAGCACAGACAGCCCAAATCCTCGCATGTATGCGCTCATGCAAAACACTGTTTAAATGGCTTAATCATCTCTTGCAACATTGTTTTTAATTGCGCGATTTTATCTCCTACTAATTTCATATGACACATGTATTCCTTAACATTTTTATTTATTTATTTTTTACATGTAGCCCATATACATTATACATACCTTTTATATAAACATTTTAGGAGTGACTACATATATGTTTTGATGCCTGTGACAGCCTCTCAGCAGTTCAGACAAGGCTGCTCCGCTTGTGTAAAACAGAAAAACAGCGTACGCCAGCTCGCGACCAGACGTGACTATTTGTCCTACTCAAGTTCAATTTCAAGCTTTGCCGGAAATGTTAAATGCCGAAAATGTCGGTAATTTCGGCGTGCGCCCATATTTTGGCGTACGCACGGTTGATAAATGAGGGCCTATGTTTCTATGTCAGTGGTTCTCACAGGGTTAAACCCTATGTTTCTATGTCAGTGGTTCTCACAGGGTTAAACCCTATATGTTTCTATGTCAGTGGTTCTCACAGGGTTAAACCCTATGTTTCTATGTCAGTGGTTCTCACAGGGTTAAACCCCTATGTTTCTATGTCAGTGGTTCTCACAGGGTTAAACCCTATGTTTCTATGTCAGTGGTTCTCACAGGGTTAAAACCCTATGTTTCTATGTCAGTGGTTCTCACAGGGTTAAACCCTATGTTTCTATGTCAGTGGTTCTCACAGGGTTAAAACCCTATGTTTCTATGTCAGTGGTTCTCACAGGGTTAAAACCCTATGTTTCTATGTCAGTGGTTCTCACAGGGTTAAAACCCCATGTTTCTATGTCAGTGGTTCTCACAGGGTTAAACCCTATGTTTCTATGTCAGTGGTTCTCACAGGGTTAAAACCCTATGTTTCTATGTCAGTGGTTCTCACAGGGTTAAAACCCTATGTTTCTATGTCAGTGGTTCTCACAGGGTTAAACCCTATGTTTCTATGTCAGTGGTTCTCACAGGGTTAAACCCTATGTTTCTATGTCAGTGGTTCTCACAGGGTTAAAACCCTATGTTTCTATGTCAGTGGTTCTCACAGGGTTAAACCCTATGTTTCTATGTCAGTGGTTCTCACAGGGTTAAACCCTATGTTTCTATGTCAGTGGTTCTCACAGGGTTAAACCCTATGTTTCTATGTCAGTGGTTCTCACAGGGTTAAACCCTATGTTTCTATGTCAGTGGTTCTCACAGGGTTAAACCCTATGTTTCTATGTCAGTGGTTCTCACAGGGTTAAACCCTATGTTTCTATGTCAGTGGTTCTCACAGGGTTAAACCCTATGTTTCTATGTCAGTGGTTCTCACAGGGTTAAACCCTATGTTTCTATGTCAGTGGTTCTCACAGGGTTAAACCCTATGTTTCTATGTCAGTGGTTCTCACAGGGTTAAAACCCTATGTTTCTATGTCAGTGGTTCTCACAGGGTTAAACCCTATGTTTCTATGTCAGTGGTTCTCACAGGGTTAAACCCTATGTTTCTATGTCAGTGGTTCTCACAGGGTTAAAACCCCATGTTTCTATGTCAGTGGTTCTCACAGGGTTAAACCCTATGTTTCTATGTCAGTGGTTCTCACAGGGTTAAACCCTATGTTTCTATGTCAGTGGTTCTCACAGGGTTAAACCCTATGTTTCTGTGTCAGTGGTTCTCACAGGGTTAAAACCCTATGTTTCTATGTCAGTGGTTCTCACAGGGTTAAAACCCCATGTTTCTATGTCAGTGGTTCTCACAGGGTTAAACCCTATGTTTCTATGTCAGTGGTTCTCACAGGGTTAAACCCTATGTTTCTATGTCAGTGGTTCTCAAACATTTTAATGACAAGGACCCCCGGAATTATATGTAGTTGGCCCCGGACCCCAATGTTTTTCCAGGGACCCCCCCCCCCCCCCCTCCCCAGAAGCAGATTTTGAGTTATAAACGTTCGCTCTGAAATAAATTAAGAATATATATTCAAAGATGTGCGCCATGATTTTTCAAAAATAGCAGATCTACAAGATCGTAGCGTGCCACTCCTGCCACGCTATGAACTTGTAGATCTGCTTTTTTTTATAATAGCTAAAGTATAACATAATGCTTAAATGCATGATTATTTTAAGAAAATCAAAATCAAAATGAACTAAAGCTAAACTATTACCCCATTTAGACCTGACACTATATTCTACAAAGTCTTCTAAATCCTGACAGTTTTCTGAAAACCCTCATGTTTCTATATCAGTTGGTGCTCAACCTTTTTCATGTCAAGGACCCCCAGACTTATCTGTATTTGGCTACGGACCCCCCATCTGAAAATATGTTGTTCCAGCGACCCCCGCCTCCAGAAGCAAATATTTGAGTTAAAAAGGTTCAATGTGAAAGAATATATATTCAAAGCTTTGCGACACATTCTCATGAATTTTCAACAAAAAAAAAAGCAGATATACAAGCTCGTAGCGTGCCACTCGGTGCGGCGTTACGAGCTTGTATATCTGCTATTTTTCAATAGCCGAAAGTATATAACATAATGCTTAAAACACTGAAAGGGGCTCAGGAATAATCCCAAAACCATTCCGACCTGGGCTTGGACGCGGTGCTGTGGGCGTGGCTGTGGGCGTGGCCGGGGCTGTGCACGGACGGCATGCAGTATCCGTTGGAGAGCGCGCGGTGCGCGGGACAGTCGTACGACGGAGGGTGGGCCGACGCCGATGCCGTCCCTCTGGCGCCCTCTACTGGATGTCCCTGGTGGTGGTGGTGGTGGTGGGCCTGTGGACACCATGACAACATTTAACCCATTCTGACCCGAGACTGATGAACAAGCAGGTCTCAGTTCTATAATATAGGACTGATGAACAAGCAGGTCTCAGTTCTATAATATAGGACTGATGAACA
>NC_139698.1:4394341-4414341 GCF_964188405.1 Protomyctophum parallelum | reverse complement strand
CAGTAATAGAGTTGGAATGCAAATACCAAAGTGTATAACCAATACAAATACAAAATTCATCTTTAAAATCAAGTTAAAAGAACACCTTATGTAAACCATACTGCAGTAACCCTGGGAAGTTTTGCCTTTGTTAAAGGTTAAATGTTTGTCTGTGTCGGACCCCAGGAAGACTATAGCTTTTGTCAAGGCAAAAGCTAATGGGGATCCTTATAAACAATAAACAATAAACCTCTGCTTTCTATGGCAGAGGGTAACTCACTAACTAACTAACGCCGGGAGAATCTAGACGCAGCTGCGCGACATGAGACTAATTAATTAGAACGACAGAGAGAGGAGTGTGTGTGTGTGTGTGTGTGTGTGTGTGTAGTGTGTGTAGTGTGCACGTGTGTGCGTCAATTTAACAAAGGTGCAGACGATCAGAAATCAGCAGAGAGTGATCGACGTTTGCGCCTCTATGCCGAGTTGAAGTGGACTTTTTTTCTCTCCCTGGGAATAAAAACGTCTGTGTTTCCGAGGCTATAAGTGACCCAGCTTGACCGAGGGTCTGCCATCGTGCAGCCTCCAGCTTTTCACCAGAGGAGAACAACTTAATTGATTTTTTTATATTGTTTGATATCATTGAAAATGCGCTAAAGGACTTATCCTAGAAACCGAATCGATTGGATTGCTTATGACACGTCGGAGTATGACACTGAACCAGTTAAGCAGTAAAATAATTAGTTTAGTTTAGTTTAGTTTATTAGTTTGTTTTTTTCTTCCATACAAAACATTCTCAGTATATTTTCTTATTCTTATTCTGGGGAAAAAAAGGGTATAGACTGAAGCCTAGTCTACCCTTTTGTCCATTAGATTAAAATAATAAAAATGAAAATATATATGTACATCCCTTTTTTTCAGGTCCTCAAACAACATTTCTACTGAACAGTGCAACATTCAAGTTATTTATTTTTTTTCTTTTTGAAAAACAGGCAAAAAAAACAAAAAACAAACAAGCAATTAACGAGCGTATAAACTGTCAGTTCTCCCAGAATGCATCACCTTCTGCCTGTCTGTCCGTCTCTTTTTCCCAGACGGCGGAGAAGGACGAGTACGAGCACCAGCTGAAGGACCTGGAGAAGGTGTGCAACCCCATCGTCACCAAGCTGTACCAGGGCGGAGGCATGCCCGACGGGGGCATGGGAGGGGGCATGCCCGGTGGCATGGGGGGCGGCATGGGTGGCATGCCCGGTGGCATGGGGGGCATGGGAGGAATGGGAGGGATGCCAGGCGGGTCCGGCTCCGGTCCGACCATCGAGGAGGTGGACTAGAGACCCCGTCCTCCGTCTGCCTGTAAACCCCAGACAGTATATACTAGCGTCAAGACGCGTCGAGAAAGCGCCTATAATATAGTCCAGGTTTCATTTCCCTTGGGGTTTTTAAAGGTTTTATGACATTCATTTTCATTTCTTTTTCTTTTTCTTTTTCTTTTTTCTTTTAGGTTTTATGACCTCAATTACACCCAAAAAACCTGAACTTTGAACATTCAGTGGATTTTCTGTGGTCTGAAGTTTTCTTTGGGGTTTGGAAGCCTTTTGAGCTACAATGAAAACAGGCAACACAGTGAAAACAGTGACATCTGCTGGAAAATCCCATTGACATATATGGGATTTGCAGTAAGTGATGTCACTTACTGCCGGCAAATCAGAGCACCTGTTTGAGCCAGAAAACCCCAGATCACAGAAAATCTACTGAATGTTAAAAGGTCATGTTTTTTGGGTGCAATTGAGATTAGAAAACGTAAAAAAAAACAAGAACAATTCTAAAACCTTTTTTTGAATGTCACAATCCCTTTAAGACCCGTTCAGACCTGAGAACTGATTCTATACGAATGTCTTCCAAATCCTGACCGTTTCTATGTCGTTCTCAAAAACATTTTCATGTCATGTAATTGGCCCGCCGACCCCCATCTGAAAAGATGTTGTTCCGGGGGAATCGTGAGAAGCAAAGATTTCAGTTAAAAACGTTATCTGAAATAAGATATTTTCAAAGATTTGCACCACATTTTCATGATGAAAAAAAGCAGATCTACAAGCTCGTAGAGCTTGTATATCTGCTATTCTTCAATAGCTAAAGTATAACTTAATGCTTTTAGTTTGCTGACGCCGCAAGTTGAAGCTGGCGTCATTCCCATCTTTACAAATCCAGAAGAGACACCCATTCACACACGCATTCATACAGCCTTACATGGATTGTGCATTACATTCTCCCATTCACACACACATTCATATGCCGATGGTGGAGGGAAGGGAAAGGAAAGGAAAGGTACTCTGTTTACCCAGCTCATATTTCATGAATTTAATAAAGATCAGCCATGGGGTTCTGATACGTGTTGGCATTTTGACTCTTTCTTACATTCACGTCATTTACATTGATGCATTTATGTCATATTAACCTATTAATACTTCATAGAACCTTGCATTTATGGCATATTGCGCTACGTAAATATGAAAAGATGTCCCTCTTAGATACAGAATGTCACGAGGATATCTGGTTCCATTAGGACGGATTGAAGTATGGAGGGTCTAACTCTAAGTGGTTAAACGTATAAGCGCTACATTTCACATGTTATCAAAAGTATCCTGTGGTAGGAATTATTTTAGGAAACCCTGAATGTTGGACCCTGAAGACAACCCTGCAGAAGTCTCTAGACAGCCGCTACAGCAAAAAGGAAAGGAAAGGTAGGCCTACTATGTTTACCCAGGGTAACTGGACTAAGGAAAGGAAAGGTACTATGTTTACCCAGGGTAACTGGACTAAGGAAAGGAAAGGTACTATGTTTACCCAGGGTAACTTGACTAAGGAAAGGAAAGGTACTATGTTTACCCAGGGTAACTGGACTAAGGAAAGGAAAGGTACTATGTTTACCCAGGGTAACTGGACTAAGGAAAGGAAAGGTACTATGTTTACCCAGGGTAACTGGACTAAGGAAAGGAAAGGTACTATGTTTACCCAGGGTAACTGGACTAAGGAAAGGAAAGGTACTATGTTTACCCAGGGTAACTGGACTAAGGAAAGGAAAGGTACTATGTTTACCCAGGGTAACTGGACTAAGGAAAGGAAAGGTACTATGTTTACCCAGGGTAACTGGACTAAGGAAAGGAAAGGTACTATGTTTACCCAGGGTAACTGGACTAAGGAAAGGAAAGGAACTATGTTTACCCAGGGTAACTGGACTAAGGAAAGGAAAGGTACTATGTTTACCCAGGGTAACTGGACTAAGGAAAGGAAAGGTACTATGTTTACCCAGGGTAACTGGACTAAGGAAAGGAAAGGTACCATGTTTACCCAGGGTAACTGGACTAAGGAAAGGAAAGGTACTATGTTTACCCAGGGTAACTGGACTAAGGAAAGGAAAGGTACTATGTTTACCCAGGGTAACTGGACTAAGGAAAGGAAAGGTATCATGTTTACCCAGGGTAACTGGACTAAGGAAAGGAAAGGTACTATGTTTACCCAGGGTAACTGGACTAAGGAAAGGAAAGGTACCATGTTTACCCAGGGTAACTGGACTAAGGAAAGGAAAGGTACTATGTTTACCCAGGGTAACTGGACTAAGGAAAGGCAAGGTACTATGTTTACCCAGGGTAACTGGACTAAGGAAAGGAAAGGTACTATGTTTACCCAGGGTAACTGGACTAAGGAAAGGAAAGGTACTATGTTTACCCAGGGTAACTGGACTAAGGAAAGGAAAGGTACTATGTTTACCCAGGGTAACTGGACTAAGGAAAGGAAAGGTATCATGTTTACCCAGGGTAACTGGACTAAGGAAAGGAAAGGTACTATGTTTACCCAGGGTAACTGGACTAAGGAAAGGAAAGGTACCATGTTTACCCAGGGTAACTGGACTAAGGAAAGGAAAGGTACTATGTTTACCCAGGGTAACTGGACTAATGAAAGGAAAGGTACTATGTTTACCCAGGGTAACTGGACTAAGGAAAGGAAAGGTACCATGTTTACCCAGGGTAACTGGACTAAGGAAAGGAAAGGTACTATGTTTACCCAGGGTAACTGGACTAAGGAAAGGAAAGGTACCATGTTTACCCAGGGTAACTGGACTAAGGAAAGGAAAGGTACCATGTTTACCCAGGGTAACTGGACTAAGGAAAGGAAAGGTACTATGTTTACCCAGGGTAACTGGACTAAGGAAAGGAAAGGTACTATGTTTACCCAGGGTAACTGGACTAAGGAAAGGAAAGGTACTATGTTTACCCAGGGTAACTGTAAGCTCAAGAACTTGTTTACAGCCAGGCCCTGCTCAAAGAACATTTCATGGTAGGGGTTCAATGCCTTGTCCAAGGGCACTTCAGCGGTGGTAATTTTAACGTGCCGGTCCGGGGATACAAACTATAGCGACCTTCCGATATCAAGACCGCTCCGCAAACCGTTCGGCCACCGCTGCCTAGCTGAATGTAGCTTTCTTCAACAAATGTGTTCCTTACTACTGTCTACTACCACCTATTTGTTCCTACCCAACTGCCTTGGGAAACGTCGTGGCAGCTGCTGAAAGTACCATTTTAGCAACCATTAAAAATAATCTCCTTGGGCTAAATTCGGGCCATAGTTGTCATCACAAATGTGACGATGAGGTCAGCGCATTTGGGCAAGTGGCTATGGCCGAAATGAGGCCAAGTGGGTTTTTTTGTTGTTGTGTAAAACGAATGCTTGCAATGGATTCAGAATCATGAAAACCACCTAGTTTGACACGCCACATGCTACTTAATTAGCCTGGGGTCTACCTATGCTTTCTATGGCATAGGATAGGATATGACGGGAGAATCTAGACGCAGCTGCGCGACATGGGACTAATTAATTAAAGCGACAGAGAGAGAGAGGAGTGTGTGTGTGTGCATCAATTTAACAAAGGTGCAAACGATCAGATCAGAGTGATCAACATTTGTGCTACTCTATGCCGAGTTGAAGTGGACTCGCTCCCAGACTTTTTTTTCCTCCCTGGAACTAAAAACGTCAGGGTTTCCGAGGCTACAAGCTACTTAAAGCATACTTAAATGGTTGTTAATGGTATAGGTTGCCAACTTTCAGCAGCTGTCACAAAGTTTCCCAAGGGAGTTGGAACGCCTTTGTGAAGGAAGCTATAGTGCTAAGCATCTAGTGCTGTTGGATCCAACACACGGGGGGTATACGGTCATGGAGGACGACCCACACTAACATCTGCTGTACTCAAGGAAGACGCAGGAGCGCAAATATACCAACGAACTGGCCAGATGTTTGGAGAACCAGGATGACTGGAATAACTGGCCAGATGTTTGGAGAACCAGGATGACTGGACGAACTGGCCAGATGTTTGGAGAACCAGGATGACTGGACGAACTGGCCAGATGTTTGGAGAACCAGGATGACTGGAATAACTGGCCAGATGTTTGGAGAACCAGGATGACTGGAATAACTGGCCAGATGTTTGGAGAACCAGGATGACTGGAATAACTGGCCAGATGTTTGGAGAACCAGGATGACTGGAATAACTGGCCAGATGTTTGGAGAACCAGGATGACTGGACGAACTGGCCAGATGTTTGGAGAACCAGGATGACTGGAATAACTGGCCAGATGTTTGGAGAACCAGGATGACTGGAATAACTGGCCAGATGTTTGGAGAACCAGGATGACTGGAATAACTGGCCAGATGTTTGGAGAACCATCTGGGATGACTGGAATAACTGGCCAGATGTTTGGAGAACCAGGATGACTGCAGACGATGGAGGGCTCGTCTGAGGACCACCTAGAGAGCCTTGCGGTTCCCAAACCTTTTAGCCTGGCTGTGAACGTAAGAAATTAGACATTCGCCCGGAACCCAAAGTGGTGAAAATAGGCGATCTACAAGCTCACAACGCGGCACGAAGCGACGTGTTGTGAGGTTGTATAGATCGCCTATTTTCCGCTACTTCTTCAACTTCTAATATAATCTATAATCTATAATAATAATCTATAATCTATAATATAACTTCTAATATATGGAACATATTTTCAGATGTGGAGGTCGGCGGGATCCTTGACATGAACCACTAGAAACATAGTTTTTTTAATGAATGAATGAATGAATGAATGAATAGTTTATTTCTGTGCTTTACATTTACTTGTTAAGTTTCATCATTTGCATTTAAGTTTTCTTTTACAAAGAGGTATAGCACCGAAAAGGTCTATAGGCTGAAGCCGAAGCTTATTTTGCCTATATAGCCTTTAAGAAAAGAAACAGAATACAAAATGGTGGCAGGGGGGGGGGGGGGGGGATCAAGGTGTCTGTGAGTGGGGTGACAGACAGGGCTGGCTTTGCCTGCAGCTCACAGGCAGACACACCTGCAGCAGATTGTGTCAATTAACTGAAGGACAGCTGCTGTGTGTATAAAAGGAAGCTAACAGGCTTGTGTTCTGGGTTGCACTGAGAGGCTTTAGCTGGGCCCAGACAGAGACACACAATGCTCCACATTCCTGCCTGTTATAGTTGGATGTTTAATGTCACACGGTGAGCGTTTAGTTCATGTTGTATAGGATTAGTATATAGGATTCATATTGAGGACACTCTGTGACTCGTTACACTTTAGTTTTGGCTCCTGTTAATGACGGAGATAGTTTGTTTGTTGACCCATTCCCTGCAGCTTAAGAGGAATAAACAGCCTTCTGTGGCCTGGGTTGTTACCCGCTTGGTCACAAAAATAAATACAAAGTATTTAAGAAAAAAAAAATAAAAAAAAATAAAGCATTTTTTAGAACTTATGATAATAATCTTATGTTAATGTTTAATAAGGTTAATAATAATGCACTCCATCTGTTTGAGACCTTCACAAGTCCTGCCATTAGTGACTTAGTAGACCACAGGGGGGGCTCATATAAGATGGCTCAGGGGCCACTCAGAAACATTCCAAAAGTCCGGAGGGCCGCAAGCTAACAATGTCAGTATTATTTGGAAACGTTTACAATTGTATTTTGTAACACGACTTGTCTAAGAAGTAATTAAGGAAACGCACGGTAAAAATCTCCGTCTATAGAGCACCGAAGTCTGACGTCACTTTCAGTAGAGGGCGTCAGTCCCCAGGTTCATGTATTTGTTTACATCCCCATTGAGGCATAAAAAAAATGTCTTCTACATCCCTGACAGTTTTCCATTCTGACCTGAGATCAGATTCTACAAAATGTCTTCTACATCCTGACAGTTTTCCATTCTGACCTGAGATCAGATTCTACAAAATGTCTTCTACATCCTGACAGTTTTCCATTCTGACCTGAGATCAGATTCTACAAAATGTCTTCTACATCCTGACAGTTTTCCATTCTGACCTGAGATCAGATTCTACAAAATGTCTTCTACATCCTGACAGTTTTCCATTCTGACCTGAGATCAGATTCTACAAAATGTCTTCTACATCCTGACAGTTTTCCATTCTGACCTGAGATCAGATTCTAAAAGCTATGTCAGTCGCTCTTCGATTTTTCAAAAATAGCAGACCTACAAGCTCGTAGCGCGCCACTCGGTGGCGCGCTATGAGCTTGTAGATCTGCTATTTTTCAATAGCTAAAGCATAGCATAATGCTAACACCAAAATGGGTTAAACACTGTAGTTTTAACACAACACCTTTTCACTTTTACTCTATTTTTTTGTGGCTTTCGCCTTTATTTCATATATTTCTTTATGGAGGGACAGACAGTACAGGCTGACAGGAAATGGGGAGAGAGAGAGATGGGGGTGGGGGGGGGGGGGGGGAAGACATGCAGTAAAGAAAGGCCGTCGGGTTCGGGAGTCGAACCCGCGGCCTCACTGCCAGACTGGAGTATACCAGCCAAGGCGCCACATTTTGGACCACGTTTGTTCACAGACATTTTTGACTTTAAGAGTCAAACGAAATATCCTCCCCCGAACAATCAGATAGTAGGCCTGTGGACAGACTGATAACAGACAGAGCCCCCCCCCCCCCCCCCTGTACTGTAATACAGTACGGAACACAGCCTACTGTACTGTGAAGCCGGTCACACAGAGTTCACCTATAGCTTTAAACATGCACACATGGCACTTTATAATTCCTCTTCATTTTTTTCCTCTTCATTTTTTTTTGCACTAGCCCTTTATTCCATCCTTTTGTTTTGCTGTGTTTGCTATTTGATGTGATCTATTCTATGCTGTCTGAAGACAAACACACATAAGTTTGACTCTTGTACACAAGATGCAACAATATACAGTTATCTATATATAATATAATATGTTATCTATAGTCTTATGTGCCTGTACACAAGATGCAACAATACAGTTATCTATATATTATATAATATTATGTATAGTCTTATGTGCCTGTGTACACAACATGCAACAATATACAGTTATCTATATATTATGTTATATATAGTCTTATGTGCCTGTACACAACATGCAACAATATACAGTTATCTATGTTATATATAGTCTTATGTGCCTGTACACAACATGCAACAATATACAGTTATCTATGTTATATATAGTCTTATGTGCCTGTACACAACATGCAACAATATACAGTTATCTATGTTATATATAGTCTTATGTGCCTGTACACAACATGCAACAATATACAGTTATCTATGTTATATATAGTCTTATGTGCCTGTGTACACAACATGCAACAAGTACAACCTTGAACCATTGGGTAATATGTAGCCCCTTTGGCTACATAATTGCACTTTTATATTTCTGTTTTCCATTTTGTTCAAATTCACTCAAGAGAAAACAGAAAGTCTGCTAGAGAAAGTCTGCTATAAGTTCTACTGGACAAGCATTATATTATGTTTGACATTTGAAATTACACTGACTATTTAAACAATACATTTATTTACATCTTCCACCAACTGTTGTTGAGTACAGTTTGTGTCCCAGGCTGAGAGACAGACAGACTGAGAGACAGACAGACAGACTGAGAGACAGACAGACTGAGAGACAGACAGACAGACAGACAGACAGGCTGTGTCCATAGTGTGTGTGTGTGTGTGTGTGGACGGGTTATGAAAGGACGTCAGCTGCAGACAGACAGATAGAAGCAGTGAAGTTCCCACACCTGGCACACCAAAACCTGCACGTGGCTGTGCACGTGGCCACGTGCACGTTGCCGTGCACGTGGCCACGTGCACGTTGCCGTGCACGTGGCCACGCACTAGTCGGCTTCAGTGCTCAGTTTTGTCGCCAGGTTTAGCGAGAGAAACAAGCGGCAACGTCTACTCTACGTATAGTCTTATAACCCATTCTGAACGGGCACCCATTTTGGTGTCGGCATCATGTTATGCTTTAGCTATTGAAAAATAGCAGATCTACAAGCTCACATCGCGCCACCGAGTGGCGCGATACGAGCTTGTAGGTCTGCTATTTTTGAAAAATTGAAGACACTTTTAGAATCTGATCTCAGGTCAGAATGGGTTAATAATGAAACTGTCAGGATGTAATAGACATTTTTAGAATCGGATCTCAGGTCAGAATGGGATAAGGTCCATCAAACATTGGGCATTTGGAGCCACGGACGTGATGAGATTTAGCCTCTCAGAGCCGGAGACTGATAGAATATGATGAGATTTAGCCTCTCAGAGCCGGAGACTGATAGAATATGATGAGATTTAGCCTCTCAGAGCCGGAGACTGATAGAATATGATGAGATTTAGCCTCTCAGAGCCGGAGACTGATAGAATATGATGAGATTTAGCCTCTCAGAGCCGGAGACTGATAGAATATGATGAGATTTAGCCTCTCAGAGCCAGAGACTGATAGAATATTAATGAGATTTAGCCTCTCAGAGCCGGAGACTGATAGAATATTAATGAGATTTAGCCTCTCAGAGCCGGAGACTGATAGAATATTAATGAGATTTAGCCTCTCAGAGCCGGAGACTGATAGAATATGATGAGATTTAGCCTCTCAGAGCCGGAGACTGATAGAATATTAATGAGATTTAGCCTCTCAGAGCCGGAGACTGATAGAATATGATGAGATTTAGCCTCTCAGAGCCAGAGACTGATAGAATATGATGAGATTTAGCCTCTCAGAGCCGCAGACTGATAGAATATGATGAGATTTAGCCTCTCAGAGCCAGAGACTGATAGAATATGATGAGATTTAGCCTCTCAGAGCCAGAGACTGATAGAATATGATGAGATTTAGCCTCTCAGAGCCGGAGACTGATAGAATATTAATGAGATTTAGCCTCTCAGAGCCGGAGACTGATAGAATATTAATGAGATTTAGCCTCTCAGAGCCGGAGACTGATAGAATATTAATGAGATTTAGCCTCTCAGAGCCGGAGACTGATAGAATATGATGAGATTTAGCCTCTCAGAGCCAGAGACTGATAGAATATGATGAGATTTAGCCTCTCAGAGCCGCAGACTGATAGAATATGATGAGATTTAGCCTCTCAGAGCCGCAGACTGATAGAATATTATGAGATTTAGCCTCTCAGAGCCGGAGACTGATAGAATATGATGAGATTTAGCCTCTCAGAGCCGGAGACTGATAGAATATGATGAGATTTAGCCTCTCAGAGCCGGAGACTGATAGAATATGATGAGATTTAGCCTCTCAGAGCCGGAGACTGATAGAATATGATGAGATTTAGCCTCTCAGAGCCGGAGACTGATAGAATATGATGAGATTTAGCCTCTCAGAGCCGGAGACTGATAGAATATTATGAGATTTAGCCTCTCAGAGCCACAGACTGATAGAATATTATGAGATTTAGCCTCTCAGAGCCGGAGACTGATAGAATATTAATGAGATTTAGCCTCTCAGAGCCGGAGACTGATAGAATATTATGAGATTTAGCCTCTCAGAGCCGGAGACTGATAGAATATTAATGAGATTTAGCCTCTCAGAGCCGGAGACTGATAGAATATGATGAGATTTAGCCTCTCAGAGCCGGAGACTGATAGAATATGATGAGATTTAGCCTCTCAGAGCCCGAGACTGATAGAATATTAATGAGATTTAGCCTCTCAGAGCCGGAGACTGATATGATATTAATGAGATTTAGCCTCTCAGAGCCGGAGACTGATAGAATATCATGTTGTTGTTGTTGTCGTTGGACTAGATTTTGTCCACAGTTCCATAATTATGCTGTATCGATGTTGGTACCATTAGGAGAGATATAACAGGCAAACGTTATTGTAAACTGACTTAACCCAATTTCTGACCTGAGATCAGATTCTAAAAATGTCTTCTACATCCTGACAGTTTTCCATTCTGACCTGAGATCAGATTCTAAAAAATGTCTTCTACATCCTGACAGTTTTTCATTCTGACCTGAGATCAGATTCTAAAAAATGTCTTCTACATCCTGACAGTTTTTCATTCTGACCTGAGATCAGATTCTAAAAGTGTCTTCTACATCCTGACAGTTTTTCATTCTGACCTGAGATCAGATTCTAAAAGTGTCTTCTATGTCAGTCGCTCTTCGATTTTTCAAAAAATAGCAGACCTACAAGCTCGTAGCGCGCCACTCGGTGGCGCGCTACGAGCTTGTAGATCTGCTATTTTTCAATAGCTAAAGCATAACATAATGCTAACACCAAAATGGGTTCCCAGCCCAAAATAGGTTAAGTAATGCAGATTATTTAACAATAATTGTAACATTGTGTAACATTAAACCTTAATGATTAGTTTCATTTTACACTCAAGAGTTATAAAGTCTAATCTAATCAGGGTTCATTTGGTTATACCCAATAGAAACTCTCCATTATTTAGGCCGGGGACCACCTGGAATAGAACCCCCTCTAGGACCACCGGTGGTCCCCGGGGACCCCTGGTTGAGAAGCACTGACCAGGGACCAGCAGGGAGTGTTAGAGGGGAGACGCCTGGTTGAGAAGCACTGACCAGGGACCAGCAGAGAGTGTTAGAGGGGAGACGCCTGGTTGAGAAGCACTGACCAGGGACCAGCAGAGAGTGTTAGAGGGGAGACGCCTGGATGAGAAGCACTGACCAGGGACCAGCAGAGAGTGTTAGAGGGGAGACGCCTGGATGAGAAGCACTGACCAGGGACCAGCAGAGAGTGTTAGAGGGGAGACGCCTGGTTGAGAAGCACTGACCAGGGACCAGCAGAGAGTGTTAGAGGGGAGACGCCTGGATGAGAAGCACTGACCAGGGACCAGCAGAGAGTGTTAGAGGGGAGACGCCTGGATGAGAAGCACTGACCAGGGACCAGCAGAGAGTGTTAGAGGGGAGACGCCTGGTTGAGAAGCACTGACCAGGGACCAGCAGAGAGTGTTAGAGGGGAGACGCCTGGTTGAGAAGCACTGACCAGGGACCAGCAGAGAGTGTTAGAGGGGAGACGCCTGGATGAGAAGCACTGACCAGGGACCAGCAGAGAGTGTTAGAGGGGAGACGCCTGGATGAGAAGCACTGACCAGGGACCAGCAGAGAGTGTTAGAGGGGAGACGCCTGGATGAGAAGCACTGACCAGGGACCAGCAGAGAGTGTTAGAGGGGAGACGCCTGGTTGAGAAGCACTGACCAGGGACCAGCAGAGAGTGTTAGAGGGGAGACGCCTGGATGAGAAGCACTGACCAGGGACCAGCAGAGAGTGTTAGAGGGGAGAGGCCTGGTTGAGAAGCACTGACCAGGGACCAGCAGAGAGTGTTAGAGGGGAGGCGCCTGGTTGAGAAGCACTGACCAGGGACCAGCAGAGAGTGTTAGAGGGGAGAGGCCTGGTTGAGAAGCACTGACCAGGGACCAGCAGAGAGTGTTAGAGGGGCAGGGGCTGAAAATCCCGTGAAGAGGGCACTTTTGGACAACAAAAAAAAAACAGCGAAAATAGCTGATCTACAAGCTCACAACGTGTCGCGCTGCGACACGTTGTGAGCTTGTAGATCAGCTATTTCCGGGGCGCCGCAACCCAGCACTCGTTATCTACTGGAGATGCAGGTGTAACGACTTCTGGGATTTCTAAACAAATTAGTTCCAACGCAAAACGCTACGTTCCAAAGTTCAGGAGACTTTGAGGGGGGGAAAAAAAGGAATTCTCCTGAATGCTGCCCCATACTTCCAGCATGGCTGGAAGTGTCTATTTGTATACGTCTCTATGTCTTGATGAATTGAACATGGTGGACCCCATGTTGTAAACAAGTGTATAATGCTTAATTGGTGTCGTCCCACTCACAGTTAACGGTCTTTGTTGCATTTAGTTTGTGCTTGAAATGTATTGTAATGCTGCAAACTGTTAATACATATTTCAATCAATCAATCAATCAATCAATCAATGGCATGGAATTAAAGGGATTGTGACATTAAAAAAAAGGTTTTGGAATTGTTCTTGTTTTTTTTTTAGGTTTTCTAATCTCAATTGCACACAAAAAACATGAACTTTTAACATTCAGTAGATTTTCTGTGATCTGGGGTTTTCTGGCTCAAACAGGTGCTCTGATTTGCCGGCAGTAAGTGACATCACTTACTGCAAATCCCATATTATGTCAATGGGATTTGCCAGCAGATGTCACTGTTTTCACTGTGTTGCCTGTTTTCATTGTAGCTCAAAAGGCCCAAAAAAACCCCCAAAAAACTCCAGACCACAGCAAATCCACTGAATGTTCAAAGTTCAAGTTTTTGGGGTGTAATTGAGGTCATAAAACCTAAAATAAAAAATAAAAATAAAAATAAATGAAAATTAATGTCATAAAACCTTTAACCCATTCTGACCGGGCACCCATTTTGGTGTCAGCATCATGTTATGCTTTATGTATTGAAAAACAGCAGATCTACAAGCTCATATCGCGCCACCGAGTGGCGCGATACGAGCTTGTAGGTCTGCTATTTTTGAAAAATCGAAGAAAAAAAACGACTGACATTTTTAGAATCTGATCTCAGGTCAGAATGGGTTCATCAGACCAGTGTGTGTCCTAGTGGAAACCTCGTTATGAATCTGATCTCAGGTCAGTATGGGTTAAGGAAAGGAGTGGCATTTTGCCTTCCTTTTCACCGTGTATAGTAAACGCTGTATTCGTGGTCTGGTCGTTTTACAGACGGGTGGTGAAAGGGCAGGGGGCCGGAGCCCCCTTTGATGTGGATGTGTGCTCGTACTGTACCTGGAGGCGTGCACTGACACACACACACACAGGTACAGTATATGGAGGCGTGCACTGACACACAGGTACAGTATATGGAGGCGTGCACTGACACACAGGTACAGTATATGGAGGCGTGCACTGACACACAGGTACAGTATATGGAGGCGTGCACTGACACACAGGTACAGTATATGGAGGCGTGCACTGACACACAGGTACAGTATATATAAGAGGCCATGAAGGTCTCCAACAGTCAGTCAGACTATACAGTTCACACGCTCTACTGTACGTCCAACATGCTCCTATTCCTGATCAGCTCCCTGGCTCTGCTGGCCTCTGCGCTGGGTGAGTACGTGCTTAACACATTCTGACCTGAGATCAGATTCATACGAGGTTTCCACTGGACACACACACACACACTGGTCTGATTATTAACCCATTCTGACCTGAGATCAGATTCATACGAGGTTTCCACTGGACACACACACACACACTGGTCTGATTATTAACCCATTCTGACCTGAGATCAGATTCATACGAGGTTTCCACTGGACACACACACACACACTGGTCTGATTATTAACCCATTCTGACCTGAGATCAGATTCTTAGAAATGTCACAGTCGTTCTTCGATTTTTCAAAAAATAGCAGACCTACAAGCTCGTAGCGCGCCACTCGGTGGCGCGCTACGAGCTTGTAGATCTGCTATTTTTCAATAGCTAAAGCATAACATGATGCTATAACACCAAAATGGGACCCCGTTCAGAATGGGTTAATGATCAGTGATCAGGATATTGATCAGTGGATATTGATCAGTATAGGGATGTGTATATATATATATATATATATATATATACTAACGACCATATAGTAACCGCGTCGAAAAATCCATTTTAATTTCAAGAAAATCTAAAGTATATTGAAGTGTTTAAACGGCTATATAACGTTGACTTTATCGTGCCGTTTTGCAATGCAAATAATCAATTGTATCGATACGTTACGTTACTTGTGAGTTGTATTTAGCGATTTTAACCCATTTTGGGCGGGAAGGGTGTTAGCATTACGTTATGTTTTAGCTATTTAAAAATAGCAGATCTACAAGCTCATAGCGCGCCACCGAGTGGCGCGCTACGAGCTTGTAGGTCTGCTATTTTTGAAAAATCGAAGAGCGACTGACATAGAAGACATTTTTTAGAATCTGATCTCAGGTCAGAATGGAAAACTGTCAGGATGTAGAAGACATTTTTAGAATCTGATCTCAGGTCAGGATGAAAAACTGTCAGGATGTAGAAGACATTTTTAGAATCTGATCTCAGGTCAGAATGGAAAACTGTCAGGATGTAGAAGACATTTTTAGAATCTGATCTCAGGTCAGAATGGAAAACTGTCAGGATGTAGAAGACATTTTTTTATCTGATCTCAGGTCAGAATGAAAACTGTCAGGATGTAGAAGACATTTTTAGAATCTGATCTCAGGTCCGAATGGAGAAAAGGAGAAAAAAGAAAAATATGCATTTAATTTACTTTTCCATTCCATATTGTTATACTTGGTCTATCGATAAATGCGTGTGTGTGTGTTCACGTCAAGTTACGGGTTTCTCCATGTGTGTTTAAATTATGTAATGTCCATGTATTTGCCAGAGAATACTTACCACATTCATAATTCTTTCACATACGAGTATACCGAACTGCTCGAGCCATATGTCAACAAAAGCACAAATGGAGGTCCTCAGACAAAGCTCTCCTATATATTATTATATTATTATATATATCCCATTCTGATGAACGGGAACCCATTTTGGTGTTAGCATCATGCTATGCTTTAGCTATTGAAAAATAGCAGATCTACAAGCTCATAGCGCGCCACCGAGTGGCGTGCTATGAGCTTGTAGGTCTGCTATTTTGTGAAAAATCGAAGAACGACTGACATTTTTTAGAATCTGATCTCAGGTCAGAATGGGTTCATCAGACCAGTGTGTGTCCAGTGGAAACCTCGTATGAATCTGATCTCAGGTCAGAATGGGATAGAAATCAAATGGAGGTCCTCAGACAAAGCTCTCCTAGAAATCCCAACTTCCATGTTGAATATGAAAGGCGACTGGGACGGCATTTATATGTATTTTGTATTATATGTATTTACATTTATTTACATTTATATGTATTGCTTGTTTTATATTAATATTGTGGTTTATGGTGTGTTTAGTTTTTAATCTGCATTAATTGCCCTGTTCAGCTGGAGAGAATCATGTTATGTCTGTTAGATATTATAGTTAACTCTCTCTCTCTCTCTCTCTCTCTCTCTCCATCCATCTCCCTCCCTCCCTCTCTCTCTCTATCTCTCTCTCCCTCCCTCCCTCCCCCCTCTCTCTCTATCTCTCTCCCTCCCTCCCCCCTCTCCCTCCCCCCCTCTCTATCTCTCTATCCCTCCCTCCCTCCCTCCCCCCCTCTATCTCTCTCTCTCCCTCCCTCCCTCCCCCTCTCTCTCTATATCTCTCCCTCCCTCCCTCCCTCCCCCTCTCTCTCCCTCCCCCTCTCCCTCCCTCCCTCTCTCTCTCTCCCTCCCTTCCTCCCCCTCTCTCTCTATATCTCTCCCTCCCTCCCTCCCTCCCCCCCCCCCTCTCTCTCCCTCCCTCCCTCCCCTCCCCCTCCCCCTCCCCCTCCCCCTCCCCCTCTCTCTCTCTCTCTCTCAGGCTGTGGAGTTCCCTCCATCAAGCCTCAGGTCAGCGGCTACAACAAGATCGTCAACGGAGAGAACGCCGTGTCTGGGTCCTGGCCCTGGAGAGAACGCCGTGTCTGGGTCCTGGCCCTGGAGAGAACGCCGTGTCTGGGTCCTGGCCCTGGAGAGAACGCCGTGTCTGGGTCCTGGCCCTGGAGAGAACGCCGTGTCTGGGTCCTGGCCCTGGAGAGAACGCCGTGTCTGGGTCCTGGCCCTGGCAGGTGTCTCTACAGGTAAATACAGAGAGAACGCTGTGTCTGGGTCCTGGCCCTGGCAGGTGTCTCTACAGGTAAATACAGAGAGAACGCTGTGTCTGGGTCCTGGCCCTGGAGAGAACGCCGTGTCTGGGTCCTGGCCCTGGAGAGAACGCCGTGTCTGGGTCCTGGCCCTGGAGAGAACGCCGTGTCTGGGTCCTGGCCCTGGCAGGTGTCTCTACAGGTAAATACAGAGAGAACGCTGTGTCTGGGTCCTGGCCCTGGAGAGAACGCTGTGTCTGGGTCCTGGCCCTGGAGAGAACGCCGTGTCTGGGTCCTGGCCCTGGAGAGAACGCCGTGTCTGGGTCCTGGCCCTGGAGAGAACGCCGTGTCTGGGTCCTGGCCCTGGCAGGTGTCTCTACAGGTAAATACAGAGAGAACGCTGTGTCTGGGTCCTGGCCCTGGCAGGTGTCTCTACAGGTAAATACAGAGAGAACGCTGTGTCTGGGTCCTGGCCCTGGAGAGAACGCCGTGTCTGGGTCCTGGCCCTGGAGAGAACGCCGTGTCTGGGTCCTGGCCCTGGAGAGAACGCCGTGTCTGGGTCCTGGCCCTGGAGAGAACGCCGTGTCTGGGTCCTGGCCCTGGAGAGAACGCCGTGTCTGGGTCCTGGCCCTGGCAGGTGTCTCTACAGGTAAATACAGAGAGAACGCTGTGTCTGGGTCCTGGCCCTGGCAGGTGTCTCTACAGGTAAATACAGAGAGAACGCTGTGTCTGGGTCCTGGCCCTGGCAGGTGTCTCTACAGGTAAATACAGAGAGAACGCTGTGTCTGGGTCCTGGCCCTGGGAGGTGTCTCTACAGGTAAATACAGAGAGAACGCTGTGTCTGGGTCCTGGCCCTGGCAGGTGTCTCTACAGGTAAATACAACATAGGAGAGAACGCCGTGTCTGGGTCCTGGCCCTCTACAGGTAAATACAACGTTTGGGTCGATCACACAGGGGCAAGGTTGACACTATGGCACTCAGATCAGCCAACGCAGGGAAGCTGGAGGTATACCTTCACTAAAAACGACGGGACAACAACGCTCCACACGTCCCAAACTCTTCTCCCTTCTGGCTCCAAAACTATGGAATGCACTTCCCATTGCAGTCAGAACTGCAGCCTCACTCCCAATCTTCCGCCATAGTCTGAAAACCCACCTCTTCAGACTCCACCATGGCCCGTAGCACTTACCCTAGCCTAGCCCCTTAGATAGCACTTTATGTAGACTTAGATAGTATTTTAGACAGACTTATAGCATGTTATGTAGACAGCACTAGAATGGCATTCCATGTAGTCATAGCACCTTATAGTAGACATGTATATTGTATGATATATAATATAGTATAGTATGTATAGTATAGTATAGTATTTGTTGTAGTTTAATATATAATATAGTATAGTATGTATAGTTGACATAGATACTCCACTGTTACGTTCTTAGTTTATACACGATTCATGATAACTACTTTTTTATATATGTGATGTATGCCATGCTTTTGTTTTTGCTTAATTGTAAATGCCTACATTGTAAATTGTAAATACAACATAGGCTGATCATACAGGGTTATAAGGTTGACTCTATAGCAGGTAAATACAACATAGGCTGATCATACAGGGGTATACGGTTGACTCTATAGCAGGTAAATACAACATAGGCTGATCATACAGGGGTATAAGGTTGACTCTATAGCCGGTAAATACAACATAGGCTGATCATACAGGGGTATACGGTTGACTATAGCAGGTAAATACAACATAGGCTGATCATACAGGGGTATAAGGTTGACTCTATAGCAGGTAAATACAACATAGGCTGATCATACAGGGGTATAAGGTTGACTCTATAGCAGGTAAATACAACATAGGCTGATCATACAGGGGTATACGGTTGACTATAGCAGGTAAATACAACATAGGCTGATCATACAGGGGTATAAGGTTGACTCTATAGCAGGTAAATACAACATAGGTCGATCATACAGGGGTATAAGGTTGACTCTATAGCCGGTAAATACAACATAGGCTGATCATACAGGGGTATAAGCAGGGTTGGGAGGGTTACTTTTAAAAAGGAATCCCCTACAGTTACAAGTTACTTGCTAAAAAATGTAGTCAGTAACGTAATCCCGATTACTCCATTTAAAATGTAACTACAAGTTACTTTCAGTTACTTTTCGATTACTTTTAAGTAAAACTCAATTTAATTAGATAATACAAGTTTTTCCATTGATAGACAAGAATGTTGAGCCTATGAAATTAAGATAAGGACAACTGAAATATGGTTAAGGTCATTTCATTGTTAAGAATTTGACCTCTCTGAACAGTTACATTACTGTAGAGTCATTGTGTCAACTTATAACAGATCATAAGAAAAATGCATCTTGACCTACAGAACCATTTTGATTGTTTGATTGACAACAACCAACAACTTTGACAACCAACAACTTTGACAACCAACAACTTCATCCATGTGTGGTCAAAGTGGCAAATAAAAACTCTTTTTGACATTCCTGGCTGACACTCATTTAGATAGACATGGCATGAGTTTAAAACATTGACTAGACAGTAAAGACTAATTTATATAGTCTACAAATAACTCAGCCCTATACAATTATATTTATACCCCGTAGGCTACTCTTTAAATAAAAAGCCTCATTGTATTTGACCTAAAAGAGAAGACTGCGCTACCCATTATTTATCCCTAATCCAATATATCATATGCTCTCCTATCTAGTATCTCTGCAGTGTTGCCTGGTCTGATTATTATAAGCCACATTGGGCTTATTTTTCTGAAGTTGCTTGTAAATAATGGTAGAACGGTTGTGAGCTTGTAGATCGTCTATTTTCAAATAGCCAACATATATAAATATGCACATTGTTTAATGGACGATATATATAGCTTTGAAGTGCTCGTGTGGCCTTTTATAGTCGCTTCTTTTGGGCTTGTTTTCATAGACCTGGTTGCTTATTTCTCTCGCAAATTGGCAACACCGC
>NC_139698.1:4374341-4381841 GCF_964188405.1 Protomyctophum parallelum | reverse complement strand
TCCATAAACATTCATCTGACCTCATCAAACCCTGCACACTCCGAGACACTGCCCCCCGCTGTCACCCGTAGGTCTCCATATATGGAGCTGACCTGTTCGTGACATCCATCAAACCCCTGTACACACGCCGGTATATAACCATCACTCTGCCCTGTGTTCTCCGTGCAGCCTCTCCTCGCATCCTCCAGCAGGTGGCGCTGCCCCTGCTGACGCCGGCTCAGTGCAGGCAGTACTGGGGTCAACATCGCATCACCGACGCCATGATCTGCGCCGGAGCCTCTGGAGTGTCCTCCTGTCAGGTAGACATGTTGTTTTATAGGCCTCTGGAGTGTCCTCCTGTCAGGTAGACATGTTGTTTTAGAGGTCTCTGTTGGAGTGTCCTCCTGTCAGGTAGACATGTTGTTTTAGAGGTCTCTGTTGGAGTGTCCTCCTGTCAGGTAGACATGTTGTTTTAGAGGTCTCTGGAGTGTCCTCCTGTCAGGTAGACATGTTGTTTTAGAGGCCTCTGTTGGAGTGTCCTCCTGTCAGGTAGACATGTTGTTTTATAGGCCTCTGGAGTGTCCTCCTGTCAGGTAGACATGTTGTTTTAGAGGTCTCTGTTGGAGTGTCCTCCTGTCAGGTAGACATGTTGTTTTAGAGGTCTCTGTTGGAGTGTCCTCCTGTCAGGTAGACATGTTGTTTTAGAGGTCTCTGGAGTGTCCTCCTGTCAGGTAGACATGTTGTTTTAGAGGCCTCTGTTGGAGTGTCCTCCTGTCAGGTAGACATGTTGTTTTAGAGGTCTCTGGAGTGTCCTCCTGTCAGGTAGACATGTTGTTTTAGAGGTCTCTGTTGGAGTGTCCTCCTGTCAGGTAGACATGTTGTTTTAGAGGTCTCTGTTGGAGTGTCCTCCTGTCAGGTAGACATGTTGTTTTAGAGGTCTCTGGAGTGTCCTCCTGTCAGGTAGACATGTTGTTTTAGAGGTCTCTGGAGTGTCCTCCTGTCAGGTAGACATGTTGTTTTAGAGGTCTCTGGAGTGTCCTCCTGTCAGGTAGACATGTTGTTTTAGAGGTCTCTGGAGTGTCCTCCTGTCAGGTAGACATGTTGTTTTAGAGGTCTCTGGAGTGTCCTCCTGTCAGGTAGACATGTTGTTTTAGAGGCCTCTGGAGTGTCCTCCTGTCAGGTAGACATGTTGTTTTAGAGGTCTCTGGAGTGTCCTCCTGTCAGGTAGACATGTTGTTTTAGAGGTCTCTGGAGTGTCCTCCTGTCAGGTAGACATGTTGTTTTAGAGGTCTCTGGAGTGTCCTCCTGTCAGGTAGACATGTTGTTTTAGAGGCCTCTGGAGTGTCCTCCTGTCAGGTAGACATGTTGTTTTAGAGGTCTCTGGAGTGTCCTCCTGTCAGGTAGCCATTTTGTTTTAGAGGCCTCTGGAGTGTCCTCCTGTCAGGTAGACATGTTGTTTTAGAGGTCTCTGGAGTGTCCTCCTGTCAGGTAGACATGTTGTTTTAGAGGCCTCTGGAGTGTCCTCCTGTCAGGTAGACATGTTGTTTTAGAGGTCTCTGGAGTGTCCTCCTGTCAGGTAGACATGTTGTTTTAGAGGTCTCTGTTGGAGTGTCCTCCTGTCAGGTAGCCATGTTGTTTTAGAGGTCTCTGGAGTGTCCTCCTGTCAGGTAGACATGTTGTTTTAGAGGTCTCTGGAGTGTCCTCCTGTCAGGTAGACATGTTGTTTTAGAGGTCTCTGTTGGAGTGTCCTCCTGTCAGGTAGACATGTTGTTTTAGAGGTCTCTGTTGGAGTGTCCTCCTGTCAGGTATAGACATGTTGTTTTAGAGGTCTCTGTTGGAGTGTCCTCCTGTCAGGTAGACATGTTGTTTTAGAGGTCTCTGGAGTGTCCTCCTGTCAGGTATAGCCATGTTGTTTTAGAGGTCTCTGGAGTGTCCTCCTGTCAGGTAGACATGTTGTTTTAGAGGTCTCTGTTGGAGTGTCCTCCTGTCAGGTAGACATGTTGTTTTAGAGGCCTCTGGAGTGTCCTCCTGTCAGGTAGACATGTTGTTTTAGAGGTCTCTGTTGGAGTGTCCTCCTGTCAGGTAGACATGTTGTTTTAGAGGCCTCTGGAGTGTCCTCCTGTCAGGTAGCCATGTTGTTTTAGAGGCCTCTGGAGTGTCCTCCTGTCAGGTAGACATGTTGTTTTAGAGGTCTCTGTTGGAGTGTCCTCCTGTCAGGTAGACATGTTGTTTTAGAGGTCTCTGGAGTGTCCTCCTGTCAGGTAGACATGTTGTTTTATAGGTCTCTGGAGTGTCCTCCTGTCAGGTAGACATGTTGTTTTAGAGGTCTCTGGAGTGTCCTCCTGTCAGGTAGACATGTTGTTTTAGAGGTCTCTGTTGGAGTGTCCTCCTGTCAGGTAGACATGTTGTTTTAGAGGTCTCTGGAGTGTCCTCCTGTCAGGTAGACATGTTGTTTTATAGGTCTCTGGAGTGTCCTCCTGTCAGGTAGACATGTTGTTTTAGAGGTCTCTGTTGGAGTGTCCTCCTGTCAGGTAGACATGTTGTTTTAGAGGTCTCTGTTGGAGTGTCCTCCTGTCAGGTAGACATGTTGTTTTAGAGGTCTCTGGAGTGTCCTCCTGTCAGGTAGACATGTTGTTTTAGAGGTCTCTGGAGTGTCCTCCTGTCAGGTAGACATGTTGTTTTAGAGGTCTCTGGAGTGTCCTCCTGTCAGGTAGACATGTTGTTTTAGAGGTCTCTGGAGTGTCCTCCTGTCAGGTAGACATGTTGTTTTAGAGGTCTCTGGAGTGTCCTCCTGTCAGGTAGACATGTTGTTTTAGAGGTCTCTGGAGTGTCCTCCTGTCAGGTAGACATGTTGTTTTAGAGGTCTCTGGAGTGTCCTCCTGTCAGGTAGACATGTTGTTTTAGAGGTCTCTGGAGTGTCCTCCTGTCAGGTAGACATGTTGTTTTATAGGCCTCTGGAGTGTCCTCCTGTCAGGTAGACATGTTGTTTTAGAGGTCTCTGGAGTGTCCTCCTGTCAGGTAGACATGTTGTTTTAGAGGTCTCTGTTGGAGTGTCCTCCTGTCAGGTAGACATGTTGTTTTAGAGGTCTCTGGAGTGTCCTCCTGTCAGGTAGACATGTTGTTTTAGAGGTCTCTGTTGGAGTGTCCTCCTGTCAGGTAGACATGTTGTTTTAGAGGTCTCTGTTGGAGTGTCCTCCTGTCAGGTAGACATGTTGTTTTAGAGGTCTCTGTTGGAGTGTCCTCCTGTCAGGTAGACATGTTGTTTTAGAGGTCTCTGTTGGAGTGTCCTCCTGTCAGGTAGACATGTTGTTTTAGAGGTCTCTGGAGTGTCCTCCTGTCAGGTAGACATGTTGTTTTAGAGGTCTCTGTTGGAGTGTCCTCCTGTCAGGTAGACATGTTGTTTTAGAGGTCTCTGTTGGAGTGTCCTCCTGTCAGGTAGACATGTTGTTTTATAGGTCTCTGGAGTGTCCTCCTGTCAGGTAGACATGTTGTTTTAGAGGTCTCTGTTGGAGTGTCCTCCTGTCAGGTAGACATGTTGTTTTATAGGTCTCTGGAGTGTCCTCCTGTCAGGTAGACATTTTGTTTTATAGGTCTCTGGAGTGTCTTCCTGTCAGGTAGACATGTTGTTTTAGAGGCCTCTGTTGGAGTGTCCTCCTGTCAGGTAGACATGTTGTTTTAGAGGTCTCTGTTGGAGTGTCCTCCTGTCAGGTAGACATGTTGTTTTATAGGTCTCTGGAGTGTCCTCCTGTCAGGTAGACATGTTGTTTTAGAGGTCTCTGTTGGAGTGTCCTCCTGTCAGGTAGACATGTTGTTTTAGAGGCCTCTGGAGTGTCCTCCTGTCAGGTAGACATGTTGTTTTAGAGGTCTCTGGAGTGTCCTCCTGTCAGGTAGACATGTTGTTTTAGAGGTCTCTGTTGGAGTGTCCTCCTGTCAGGTAGACATGTTGTTTTAGAGGTCTCTGGAGTGTCCTCCTGTCAGGTAGACATGTTGTTTTAGAGGTCTCTGGAGTGTCCTCCTGTCAGGTAGACATGTTGTTTTAGAGGTCTCTGTTGGAGTGTCCTCCTGTCAGGTAGACATGTTGTTTTAGAGGTCTCTGGAGTGTCCTCCTGTCAGGTAGACATGTTGTTTTAGAGGTCTCTGGAGTGTCCTCCTGTCAGGTAGACATGTTGTTTTAGAGGTCTCTGTTGGAGTGTCCTCCTGTCAGGTAGACATGTTGTTTTAGAGGTCTCTGGAGTGTCCTCCTGTCAGGTAGACATGTTGTTTTAGAGGTCTCTGTTGGAGTGTCCTCCTGTCAGGTAGACATGTTGTTTTAGAGGTCTCTGGAGTGTCCTCCTGTCAGGTAGACATGTTGTTTTAGAGGTCTCTGTTGGAGTGTCCTCCTGTCAGGTAGACATGTTGTTTTAGAGGTCTCTGTTGGAGTGTCTTCCTGTCAGGTAGACATGTTGTTTTAGAGGTCTCTGGAGTGTCCTCCTGTCAGGTAGACATGTTGTTTTAGAGGTCTCTGGAGTGTCCTCCTGTCAGGTAGACATGTTGTTTTAGAGGTCTCTGGAGTGTCCTCCTGTCAGGTAGACATGTTGTTTTAGAGGTCTCTGTTGGAGTGTCCTCCTGTCAGGTAGACATGTTGTTTTAGAGGTCTCTGGAGTGTCCTCCTGTCAGGTAGACATGTTGTTTTAGAGGTCTCTGGAGTGTCCTCCTGTCAGGTAGACATGTTGTTTTAGAGGTCTCTGTTGGAGTGTCCTCCTGTCAGGTAGACATGTTGTTTTAGAGGTCTCTGTTGGAGTGTCCTCCTGTCAGGTAGACATGTTGTTTTAGAGGTCTCTGGAGTGTCCTCCTGTCAGGTAGACATGTTGTTTTAGAGGTCTCTGGAGTGTCCTCCTGTCAGGTAGACATGTTGTTTTAGAGGTCTCTGTTGGAGTGTCCTCCTGTCAGGTAGACATGTTGTTTTAGAGGTCTCTGTTGGAGTGTCCTCCTGTCAGGTAGACATGTTGTTTTAGAGGCCTCTGTTGGAGTGTCCTCCTGTCAGGTAGACATGTTGTTTTAGAGGTCTCTGGAGTGTCCTCCTGTCAGGTAGACATATTGTTTTAGAGATTCTTTTCTTTTTTATCCCACAATTTTGTAACCCATTTTTTCACCCCTGTGTCAATCTTCTAATGTGATCCTGGGCTCTACACACCCTCCGCCAACCTGGGGAGAGCAACGGACTTGAACTCATGTTGTTTTATATTACTGTGGGCAGTATTATGTGCAAAGAGGCAAGAATAATCTGCTGTTCATCAGCTGGATAGCAGCCGGGACAAAGGATAGCTTGAACCGATTGGTCTTCGTAGTGAACTACCAACGGAACTACTTAAAGGAGCTATAACATAAAATTCAACTTTTTCAATTTATTTTGTGTTTTTGGGGCTCCCATAATTATGTTTTCTATCCCCACAAATAACCACTTTTGAACAATCAGGCTTTCATATCATATCAGGTGCTTTAATGGAAATTGCTCTCAGGAAAGCTCAACTGATTTTGGCCTCATCGTGATGTCATTAATGTCACCCTATACTTTGTATAATTCCTCCTCTTCTTCAGTTCCAAATTTGCATTTCCACTTTGTTTACAATGTCCACCATTGTTGATTTTCCAAGCTGGCATGGAATGGAAACAAGCCTGGTTTTATCTAGCATCAGTATTATAATGACTCAAATATTAAATAATCTGCATATCAGCACCCCCACCACCTCAGGACATTGTGGTATTGCAGCTAAAACTGCTTTCAAAGTCCAGAAAGAAATGACAAGGCCTGGTTATATCAGAGTGGTGATTGAGGCTCAAACCATTAGAAATAACGTTGATGGACATAGACAATATGATATTAAATATTAAAAGCAGTTTTAAAATGCATGTTATTTGCGCTTTAATATTGACCAAAACCAGAGCAGAACTCCCACCACGTGGACTCGGCCAAATCAATGAATACAGTTGCAACCACTATTATTAATGGCCAGTATTTCATACAGCTTAAAGGGACACTTCACCCTTTTTGCAAAAATATATGATACAAAAAATATGTTAATGACGTTTAGAAGCTTTAGAACACTTTCCTGGGGGTCTTTATGTGTGTAATATGTGGTTTTAGATATTTTAGATTGTAGCAGTGAGCACAGTGTCTCTGATGTCATGGACACTGGGCTCACTCCCTTCCTGGACTACATGTTGTCTCATTAAGACAGCTCTCCCCCTATCCACAAGGAGGAGCATGCAGTGCACCAAAGAATGGTGGGAATTGTAGTCCAGGAAGGTAGTGAGACCAGTGTCCATGACATCAGAGACACTGGGCTCACTGCTACAATCTAGAACAGGGGTACTCAACTGGCGGACCGCGGTCCACGACCGGACCGCGGACCACCTCTCTGCGGACCCTAGGCAAAAAAAAAGAAAAAAAAAAAAATGTTTTGTTTTTTTTCAGGTCAGGCCAGCAAAAAAAATCTCTCCTAAGCTCAGGCCAGGCCAGCCACAGTCAATTTCAATTCAATTCAGGTAGTGTTGCTGCAGCACAACTACATTGTGTGTCTTATGTTAATGGAGGGAAGAAGTTAATAATATAAATAACATCAGATGGTACATTTCTCATGTGAAATTGCTGCAAAGGCCCCCAAAATGTCCCCCAAGGGACCCCAAAATTCTGGCGCGCGCAGTGTGATTTGGATTTGGAGTTCCACTCCGGGCCTGCACTCTGCACCCCATTATTGGTTGGTTGGAAGGGGATCTGATTTGTATAAGCTTGGCTTGACCATACTAAACGGGCATAGAGCCCCGCTCTCCGATGGACGCCGCGCATGGGACCGGACCTCGGTCTTATTCAAAAAGATATTTGTGGACCTTCATCATTTCTAGTTGAGGACCCCTGATCTAGAATATCTAAAACCACATATTACACACATAAAGACCCCCAGGAAAGTGTTCTAAAGCTTCTAAACGTCATTAACATATATTTCTTTGCAAAAAGGGTGAAGTGTCCCTTTAAGTTAAAAACATCTGAACTATCCCTTTAACGTGTGTGCGTATCCTTCCACACAGGGCGACTCGGGCGGTCCTCTGGTGTGTGAGAGCAGCGGGGGGGTGTGGTCCCAGGTGGGCATCGTTTCCTGGGGGACCAGCGACTGCAACGTGCGCACGCCCGCCGTGTACGCCCGCGTGTCCTACCTGCGCGGCTGGATCGACCGGACCGTCGCCTCCAACTGAAGAGGCCACGGGGCCACCATAATGGGCACTTTGGGCCAGGGGCCCAGGGGCCCTTGGGCACCCAGGGGCCCCTCAAAAAAAAAAAAATCCCTGCTAATCCGAATGAAATAAATGGTGTCTAAAAAGATTAGTGTTTTATTGTTGCATTTGTTGGTGAGAAGAAGGGCAGCTGAAAAGTGCAAATTGTGTGTGTAAAGCAGCAACAATGCGCTAGATTGGCTGTCACTCTGGGGGGGGGGGGGGGGGGGTGCGACCGGAAATAGGCCAATATAACAGCATAAAACCGCCCCA
>NC_139698.1:4364341-4369341 GCF_964188405.1 Protomyctophum parallelum | reverse complement strand
CCAGGTTGAGAACCCCTGTTTTGAATGTGATGCTTTGATTGAATGAATAAAACAGAATAGAATCTTACTCATCATGCTCTTCTTCAAACCTGGTGTCAGCCTGTTCACGTCACCGTGGTCCACACTGGAGAGAGGAGAGACAAAGTCACACCTGATTATCTATGATAATATATACAATGATTGATTTGATTTGAATACATTATTGTCAGAAATGTAATCGGTACAGGGTACAGTCAAACACACGTCCAATGGGATCACCGAAAAAAGGTTATTGCGGTCTTGTTTCCATTCAGGTCCTGGGTATTCAATTCATAATCATGACATGAAAAAAATAACAACAAAATTCAACGGTAAAAACAGCAAAAAATATGTACAGGCTGTAGTCTCTCTTAGCCAGACAACTAGTCCACAATCTCCGACTGCTATAGAGAGTCTGGGACTACAGCCCCCATGAGCTGAGTAAGGGTCTGGGACTACAGCCCCCATGAGCTGAGTATCGGTCTGGGACTACAGCCCCCATGAGCTGAGTATCGGTCTGGGACTACAGCCCCCATGAGCTGAGTAACGGTCTGGGACTACAGCCCCCATGAGCTGAGTAACGGTCTGGGACTACAGCCCCCATGAGCTGAGTAACGGTCTGGGACTACAGCCCCCATGAGCTGAGTAACGGTCTGGGACTACAGCCCCCATGAGCTGAGTAACGGTCTGGGACTACAGCCCCCATGAGCTGAGTAACGGAAGCTGCCATTTTACGTTTATTTCCTTTCCTGCTAAGCAACAAGCTATAGCCTTAGATGTTTTCCATTTATATTAGGATAAATATGCGCGACTGTAAAGACTAAACGGAAGTGCTGAGGAGGCTCCACTTCCTCTGTATCTGGATAATCATGAGACCTCTTCCGTTGGCCCAGACTGTATGATGTAACGTACTGTATGGAGCGTTACTGTATGATGTAACATACTGTATGATGTAACGTACTGTATGGAGCGTTACTGTATGATCAGATCAGCCAACGCAGGGAAGCTGGAAGTACCCTCACTAAAAACTCCGGGACAACGCTCCACACATCCAAACTCTTCTCCCTTCTGGCTTCAAAACTGTGGAATGCACTTCCCATTGCAGTCAGAACTGCAGCATCACTCCCAATCTTCCGCCGTAGTCTGAAAACCCACCTTTTCAGACTCCATCATGGCCCATAGCACTTACCCTAACCCCTTAGATAGCATTTATGTAGACTTAGATAGCATCTGATACAGACTTATAGCATGTTATGTAGACAGCACTATAATTGCATTGTATGTAGTCATAGCACGCCATAGTAGATATGTATAGCATAGTAGTATATATATATATAGCTTATATGTATAGTCTCATAATATAGATATTCCACTGTTACTTTCTTAGCTTACGCATGTTTCATGATAAATGTTTTTATGTGATGTATTCCCATGCTTTTGTTCTTGCTTAATGTAAGTCGCTCTGGATTAAGAGCGTCTGCTAAATGCCTAAATTGTAAATTGTAACTTGTATGATGGAGCGTTACTGTATGATGTAACATACTGTATGATGTAACATACTGTATGATGTAACATACTGTATGATGTAAACATACTGTATGATGTAACATACTGTATGATGTAACATACTGTATGATGTAACATACTGTATGATGTAACATACTGTATGATGTAACATACTGTATGATGTAACATACTGTATGATGTAACATACTGTATGATGTAACATACTGTATGATGTAACATACTGTATGATGTAACATACTGTATGATGTAACATACTGTATGATGTAACATACTGTATGATGTAACATACTGTATGATGTAACATACTGTATGATGTAACATACTGTATGATGTAACATACTGTATGATGTAACATACTGTATGATGTAACATACTGTATGATGTAACATACTGTATGATGTAACATACTGTATGATGTAACATACTGTATGATGTAACATACTGTATGATG
Source organism: Protomyctophum parallelum (assembly GCF_964188405.1). Classification (NCBI taxonomy): domain Eukaryota; kingdom Metazoa; phylum Chordata; class Actinopteri; order Myctophiformes; family Myctophidae; genus Protomyctophum; species Protomyctophum parallelum. The sequence continues at coordinate 4,367,345 of NC_139698.1, read as the reverse complement.
TAACATACTGTATGATGTAACATACTGTATGATGTAACATACTGTATGATGTAACATACTGTATGATGTAACATACTGTATGATGTAACATACTGTATGATGTAACATACTGTATGATGTAACATACTGTATGATGTAACATACTGTATGATGTAACATACTGTATGATGTAACATACTGTATGATGTAACATACTGTATGATGTAACATACTGTATGATGTAACATACTGTATGATGTAACATACTGTATGATGTAACGTACTGTATGATGGAGCGTTACTGTATGATGTAACATACTGTATGATGTAACATACTGTATGATGTAACATACTGTATGATGTAACATACTGTATGATGTAACATACTGTATGATGTAACGTACTGTATGATGTAACATACTGTATGATGTAACATACTGTATGATGTAACATACTGTATGATGTAACATACTGTATGATGTAACATACTGTATGATGTAACATACTGTATGATGTAACATACTGTATGATGTAACATACTGTATTATGTAACGTACTGTATGATGTAACATACTGTATGATGTAACATACTGTATGATGTAACATACTGTATGATGTAACATACTGTATGATGTAACATACTGTATGATGTAACATACTGTATGATGTAACATACTGTATGATGTAACGTACTGTATGATGTAACATACTGTATGATGTAACATACTGTATGATGTAACGTACTGTATGATGTAACGTACTGTATGATGTAACGTACTGTATGATGTAACATACTGTATGATGTAACATACTGTATGATGTAACATACTGTATGATGTAACATACTGTATGATGTAACATACTGTATGATGTAACATACTGTATGATGTAACATACTGTATGATGTAACATACTGTATGATGTAACATACTGTATGATGTAACATACTGTATGATGTAACATACTGTATGATGTAACGTACTGTATGATGTAACATACTGTATGATGTAACATACTGTATGATGTAACATACTGTATGATGTAACATACTGTATGATGTAACATACTGTATGATGTAACATACTGTATGATGTAACATACTGTATGATGTAACATACTGTATGATGTAACGTACTGTATGATGTAACATACTGTATGATGTAACGTACTGTATGATGTAACATACTGTATGATGTAACATACTGTATGATGTAACATACTGTATGATGTAACATACTGTATGATGTAACATACTGTATGATGTAACGTACTGTATGATGTAACATACTGTATGATGTAACGTACTGTATGATGTAACATACTGTATGATGTAACATACTGTATGATGTAACATACTGTATGATGTAACATACTGTATGATGTAACGTACTGTATGATGTAACATACTGTATGATGGAGCGTTACTGTATGATGTAACGTACTGTATGATGTAACATACTGTATGATGTAACATACTGTATGATGGAGCGTTACTGTATGATGTAACATACTGTATGATGTAACATACTGTATGATGTAACATACTGTATGATGTAACATACTGTATGATGTAACATACTGTATGATGTAACATACTGTATGATGTAACATACTGTATGATGTAACATACTGTATGATGTAACATACTGTATGATGTAACTGTTAACATACTGTATGATGTAACATACTGTATGATGTAACATACTGTATGATGTAACATACTGTATGATGTAACGTACTGTATGATGTAACATACTGTATGATGTAACATACTGTATGATGTAACATACTGTATGATGTAACATACTGTATGATGTAACATACTGTATGATGTAACATACTGTATGATGTAACATACTGTATGATGTAACATACTGTATGATGTAACATACTGTATGATGTAACATACTGTATGATGTAACATACTGTATGATGTAACATACTGTATGATGTAACATACTGTATGATGTAACATACTGTATGATGTAACATACTGTATGATGTAACATACTGTATGATGTAACATACTGTATGATGTAACATACTGTATGATGTAACATACTGTATGATGTAACATACTGTATGATGTAACATACTGTATGATGTAACGTACTGTATGATGTAACTTACTGTATGATGTAACATACTGTATGATGTAACATACTGTATGATGTAACATACTGTATGATGTAACATACTGTATGATGTAACATACTGTATGATGTAACATACTGTATGATGTAACATACTGTATGATGTAACATACTGTATGATGTAACATACTGTATGATGTAACATACTGTATGATGTAACATACTGTATGATGTAACATACTGTATGATGTAACATACTGTATGATGTAACGTACTGTATGATGTAACATACTGTATGATGTAACGTACTGTATGATGTAACATACTGTATGATGTACGTACTGTATGATGTAACATACTGTATGATGTAACATACTGTATGATGTAACATACTGTATGATGTAACATACTGTATGATGTAACATACTGTATGATGTAACATACTGTATGATGTAACATACTGTATGATGTAACATACTGTATGATGTAACATACTGTATGATGTAACATACTGTATGATGTAACATACTGTATGATGTAACGTACTGTATGATGTAACATACTGTATGATGTAGCGTACTGTATGATGTAACATACTGTATGATGTAACATACTGTATGATGTAACATACTGTATGATGTAACATACTGTATGATGTAACATACTGTATGATGTAACATACTGTATGATGTAACATACTGTATGATGTAACATACTGTATGATGTAACATACTGTATGATGTAACATACTGTATGATGTAACATACTGTATGATGTAACGTACTGTATGATGTAACGTACTGTATGATGTAACATACTGTATGATGTAACATTACTGTATGATGTAACATACTGTATGATGTAACATACTGTATGATGGAGCGTTACTGTATGATGTAACATACTGTATGATGTAACATACTGTATGATGT
>NC_139698.1:4324802-4364141 GCF_964188405.1 Protomyctophum parallelum | reverse complement strand
CCAGGGAACCCCCCCCCCCCAGAAGCAAAGATTTGAGTTAAAAACGTTCGCTCTGAAAGAATATATATTCAAAGATCTGCGCCGCATTGTCGCGATTTTTCTAAAATAGCAGACTTATAGATCTGCTATTTTTCAATAGCTAACACTCCAAAAGGGGTTTTTAATGGTTTTCATTTAGTTCTAGTCACATTTTAGTCATCCGAAATGTGTTAGTCTAGTTTTAAATATGCCATAACATTTTAGTCGATTTTACACTTGCTGAAAATAGCTGATCTACAAGCTGTAGACGGGCTATTTTCAGCATGCAACCAAGTGTTATACATGACTTATACTGGATCTCTTTGATTGGTTGAATACAGTTTGCAAAAGACAAAATCACAACTGTGTGAAGTGAGCGCCGCTCTTATCGTCATATAAATCCTCTCATTCTCAACCAATGGGATGTTTGGTTGAGTGGCTACTAGCTAAGCTATACGCATGTTCGGTCCTAGTGGGCGACATTTGACATTAAAACAAATGTTTGTTTTTTTTGAGCGGTGCAACCTATCTACAAGCTCGTAGCGCGCCACCGAGTGGCGCGCTATGAGCTTGTAGATCTGCTATTTTTCAATAGCTATAAAGCAGAACATGATGCTAACACCAAAAGGGGTTAATTAGACAGGCTCTTAGTGAGTGAGGGGCTCCGATTGTCTTATAGCCACTGGACCTCTCCTCCTCCACCCCTCCCCCTCCCCCTCCTCCCCCCCTCCTCCTCCTCTCCCTTCGGGCCTCCAATTAAAGGCCGTCTTTCTTTGGGAGAGACGCTCCGCGGAGCGGAGAATGGAATGTCTACAGTGGGTCGCCCCGGGCGACAGGGCGAGCGAGGGGGCCGGAGAATGGACGACCCACAGAGAGAGAGAGAGAGAGAGAGAGAGAGAGAGAGAGAGAGAGGGGGGGGGGGGAAGAGAGAGAGAGAGAGAGAGAGAGAGAGAGAGAGAGAGAGAGAGGGGGGGGGGGGGGGGAAGAGAGAGAGAGAGAGAGAGAGAGAGAGAGAGAGAGAGAGAGAGAGAGAGGCTAGTTGTATACGGTATACCCGAGTGGGTTTGGGCAAAGTTAAACGAAGATTAATCTATAAAAAGCTAAACATTTAGAACCAATGACAAAACTTCCATCTTGTAACGTCGGTTCATAGAATAATCAACATGCATGTTTTTTTTCTTCTCCGTAAGTATATACTGCTCAGAGACCACAGAGAAAGGTGGTTTTGGGGGCGGGGGGGGGGGCAGTTTTTCATATCAAGGTCCGTTATTATTAATTAATTCAGCCTCTGAGCGGAGCAGCAGGTTCAGCCTCTCAGACACAGAACTACAGAATGTTTTCCCTCTCAGACACAGAACTACAGAATGTTTTCTTGTATTGCTGTAGCCAGAGTGTGTTCTGTGAGATAAGGCTGGCTTGTTTGTGCATTCTTACAATTCTTACAATTGAGAGGGTGTGTGTGTATGTGTATACAGTGTGTGTGTGTGTGTGTGTGTGTGTGTGTGTGTGTGTGTGTGTGTGTGTGTGTGTGTGTGTGTGTGTGCGTGTGTGTGTGTGCGTGCTCACCATTCAGAGGGGGGCTGTCATGGACCCCTCCTCGCTCCAGAGGATAGGAGATGAGCTCTGAGTGGGGGGGGCAGGATGGAGACCCTTCCCCTGGAAACTCTGGCAGCCAACTGGGCACGCACACACACACACACACACACACACACACACACACACACACACACACACACACACACACACACACACACACACACACACACACACACACACACACACACACACACACGATGTGAGAACATGTGAGGGTACCTACCCTAGGGGACACGGGAGAACATGTGAGGGTACCTACCCTAGGGGACACGGGGAGAACATGTGAGGGTACCTACCCTAGGGGACACGGGGAGAACATGTGAGGGTACCTACCCTAGGGGACACGGGGAGAACATGTGAGGGTACCTACCCTAGGGGACACGGGGAGAACATGTGAGGGTACCTACCCTAGGGGACAGGGGGAGAACATGTGAGGGTATACCTACCCTAGGGGACACGGGGAGAACATGTGAGGGTACCTACCCTAGGGGACACGGGGAGAACATGTGAGGGTACCTGCCCTAGGGGACACGGGGAGAACATGTGAGGGTACCTACCCTAGGGGACACGGGGAGAACATGTGAGGGTACCTACCCTAGGGGACACGGGGAGAACATGTGAGGGTACCTACCCTAGGGGACACGGGGAGAACATGTGAGGGTACCTACCCTAGGGGACACGGGGAGAACATGTGAGGGTACCTACCCTAGGGGACACGGGGAGAACATGTGAGGGTACCTACCCTAGGGGACACGGGGAGAACATGCAAGAAAGGCCCTTTCGCCAACCCCGACTCAGGTATGGGCACTGATGACGCGGAGGCAGGGCTTAAAGCCAAAAACAATCCCAAGACTGATTTTTTTTTTTTTTCAAATCTGCACTGATCTCGTTAAATCACTGAAATCAGTCCCCAGGATTGAGAACTTTAACCCCTGCGCGGAGGAGGGAACACGCCACCCAGCGCCACCCAGTGGGAATCGAACCCAGGACCTTCTAGCTCTGAGGCGACAGCACTATACCGACTGTGCCACCGTGCCCCTACGCGGCTTATTTCTAAGCTATAATGTTGGGCCTAGTTGAATAGCCGACTAGTTGCTTAAAACCGTTTCAGTTCGTACGACGTGTGAGGCCGTCATAAGGATCCTGAAATATTAGTGCCTACGACGTCTGTGGACGTCCTAGAGACGCGGGGCGAGATAAGAATATTCAGAATTTTTCCTATATTTTTTTTGGACATTTTGCTTTTCGCTTGCCGTACGCCAACGCTCAGTGCAAATATTAGCTTGACATTGACTCCCATGTTAGCGCGGCGGAAAGAATGACTCGTATCTCCTAATCCAGGGCGCTCTCCGTGGTGATGAACGGATCGATATGCTGGCGCTTCATTTCTGCTCCTCATCCGTCTCTCCCGCAAAATATGAACGCTTTTTGGAGCGTAAAAAAATTAATTAAGATGATCGGGGATTCTGAGGTCACTTAGTAAAGTCAACTTTTTTAGGAAAGTGTTTCCGGTTCATGGCTTTCAGAGTAAAAGCGATCAGACAACTCTGGCACCCCGGAGCTTCTATTTTGATGCACTTCCGGCACTAAATGTGTTAGCCCCGGCTGGCACGCAACCGCGCACGCACGCACGCACACACTCATGCTTTGGAACAGAGGAGTGTGTAGGAAGTGAAACCGTTGGAATGCAGAGTAGTGGTTTTGTTTACCTTTGGCTAAGGAGTAGCTCTTGGTGTGTGCAGCTTCCTGCTTCCTGAATGGAGAAAGGGACAGCGTCATTTAATCATGTAATCACATGTGTAGCTCATACATATATTATTATATATGCTACTTTAAGCATTCAAACAGGTCGGGGTCATATACAAGACCCTACATGGTCTGTGCCCGCCCCCCCTAAGTGAATTAATTAAACGAAAGCGCGATAGGGGAATCAGTACCAGAGCAACTACTCGAGGAGACTGCGAAGTGCCGCACCGGCAAACAACATTGGGCCAAAATGTCCTCTCAGTACAGGGTTGTGTAGCATCATGGAATGGCCTTCCTCTGAGTATAAGGGACTGTGTAGCATCATGGAATGGCCTTATCCTCTGCGTATAAGGGACTGTGTAGTATCATGGAATGGCCTTCCTCTGCGTATAAGGGACTGTGTAGCATCATGGAATGGCCTTCCTCTGCGTATAAGGGACTGTGTAGCATCATGGAATGGCCTTATCCTCTGCGTATAAGGGACTGTGTAGCATCATGGAATGGCCTTCCTCTGCGTATAAGGGACTGTGTAGCATGGAATGGCCTTCCTCTGCGTATAAGGGACTGTGTAGCATCATGGAATGGCCTTCCTCTGCGTATAATGGACTGTGTAGCATCATGGAATGGCCTTCCTCTGCGTATAAGGGACTGTGTAGCATCATGGAATGGCCTTATCCTCTGCGTATAAGGGACTGTGTAGCATCATGGAATGGCCTTCCTCTGAGTATAAGGGACTGTGTAGCATCATGGAATGGCCTTCCTCTGAGTATAAGGGACTGTGTAGCATCATGGAATGGCCTTCCTCTGAGTATAAGGGACTGTGTAGCATCATGGAATGGCCTTCCTCTGCGTATAATGGACTGTGTAGCATCATGGAATGGCCTTCCTCTGAGTATAAGGGACTGTGTAGCATCATGTAATGGCCTTCCTCTGCGTATAAGGGACTGTGTAGCATCATGGAATGGCCTTCCTCTGCGTATAAGGGACTGTGTAGCATCATGGAATGGCCTTATCCTCTGCGTATAAGGGACTGTGTAGCATCATGTAATGGCCTTCCTCTGCGTATAAGGGACTGTGTAGCATCATGGAATGGCCTTCCTCTGCGTATAAGGGACTGTGTAGCATCATGGAATGGCCTTATCCTCTGCGTATAAGGGACTGTGTAGCATCATGGAATGGCCTTCCTCTGCGTATAAGGGACTGTGTAGCATCATGGAATGGCCTTCCTCTGAGTATAAGGGACTGTGTAGCATCATGGAATGGCCTTCCTCTGAGTATAAGGGACTGTGTAGCATCATGGAATGGCCTTCCTCTGAGTATAAGGGACTGTGTAGCATCATGGAATGGCCTTCCTCTGCGTATAATGGACTGTGTAGCATCATGGAATGGCCTTATCCTCTGCGTATAAGGGACTGTGTAGCATCATGGAATGGCCTTCCTCTGCGTATAAGGGACTGTGTAGCATCATGGAATGGCCTTCCTCTGCGTATAAGGGACTGTGTAGCATCATGGAATGGCCTTCCTCTGCGTATAAGGGACTGTGTAGCATCATGGAATGGCCTTATCCTCTGCGTATAAGGGACTGTGTAGCATCATGGAATGGCCTTCCTCTGCGTATAAGGGACTGTGTAGCATGGAATGGCCTTATCCTCTGCGTATAAGGGACTGTGTAGCATGGAATGGCCTTCCTCTGCGTGTAAGGGACTGTGTAGCATGGAATGGCCTTCCTCTGCGTATAAGGGACTGTGTAGCATCATGGAATGGCCTTATCCTCTGCGTATAAGGGACTGTGTAGCATCATGGAATGGCCTTATCCTCTGCGTATAAGGGACTGTGTAGCATCATGGAATGGCCTTCCTCTGCGTATAAGGGACTGTGTAGCATCATGGAATGGCCTTCCTCTGAGTATAAGGGACTGTGTAGCATGGAATGGCCTTCCTCTGCGTATAAGGGACTGTGTAGCATGGAATGGCCTTATCCTCTGCGTATAAGGGACTGTGTAGCATGGAATGGCCTTATCCTCTGCGTATAAGGGACTGTGTAGCATCATGGAATGGCCTTATCCTCTGCGTATAAGGGACTGTGTAGCATCATGGAATGGCCTTCCTCTGAGTATAAGGGACTGTGTAGCATCATGGAATGGCCTTATCCTCTGCGTATAAGGGACTGTGCTACAGTTCCCTCTTTTAAATACAATCTGAAAAAATGGTTGCTTGAAAACCAAAGCTGCAACCATTCATGATTATTTTAGGTGTATTTATTTTTTATGCTGTGTTCCCTTTAATGTAATGTTATGTAAATGTATTCCACTGTTTGACTGTCTGTTTTTTATGCTGTGTTCCCTTTAATGTAATGTTATGTAAATGTATTCCACTGTTTGACTGTCTGTTTTTCATGCTGTGTTCCCTTATATGTAATGTTATGTCAATGCATTCCACTGTTTGACTGTCTGTTTTTCATGCTGTGTTCCCTTATATGTAATGTTATGTAAATGTATTCCACTGTTTGACTGTCTGTTTTTCATGCTGTGTTCCCTTTAATGTAATGTTATGTAAATGTATTCCACTGTTTGACTCTCTGTTTTTCATGCTGTGTTCCCTTTAATGTAATGTTATGTAAATGTATTCCACTGTTTGACTGTCTGTTTTTCATGCTGTGTTCCCTAATGTAATGTTATGTAAATGTATTCCACTGTTTGACTGTCTGTTTTTCATGCTGTGTTCCCTTATATGTAATGTCATGTAAATGTATTCCACTGTTTGACTGTCTGTTTTTCCGTGTTGTGTTTCCTGTGAGGACTGCGGATGGGAATTAGCAACTGTGCTATATCCGGTGTATTTACGTTCATGTGACGGCCATTAATATGCATTGTCCAAATAAACAAATAAAGTAATGTAATCATGTGTAGCTCATGTATATATATTCTACTTTAATCATGTATTTATTACGCATTCATGGCTGTGATGGAATGTGATGATTTTCCCCTGATGACACACAGTAAGTCAATGGATTTTTCTTAATTTAATTCATGTCATGTTGGAAGCAGGGAATCATAGCTTCAAATGGACACATTGGTTGTTCAGTTTGACCCACCAGTTTTGGAGATATGGCTTATAGAGTATAATGTCTTGCAGAGAAACAGCGAGTTGAGAAAACAGGCTTTGAAAGGTTCACTTCTGTGGACTCTAACATTACACATATAGCTACATGTTGGGGCATTTATTTCATATTTACATGTCTTCTGTGGTCTCTAACATTACACCTATAGCTACATGTTTAAGCATTTATTTCATATTTACATGTCTTCTGTGGTCTCTAACATTACACCTATAGCTACATGTTTAAGCATTTATTTCATATTTACATGTCTTCTGTGGTCTCTAACATTACACCTATAGCTACATGTTTAAGCATTTATTTCATATTTACATGTCTTCTGTGGACTCTAACATTACACCTATAGCTACATGTTTGGGCATTTATTTCATATTTACATGTCTTCTGTGGTCTCTAACATTACACCTAGCTACATGTTTAAGCATTTATTTCATATTTACATGTCTTCTGTGGTCTCTAACATTACACCTAACTACATGTTTAAGCATTTATTTCATATTTACATGTCTTCTGTGGTCTCTAACATTACACCTATAGCTACATGTTTAAGCATTTATTTCATATTTACATGTCTTCTGCGGTCTCTAACATTACACCTAGCTACATGTTTAAGCATTTATTTCATATTTACATGTCTTCTGTGGTCTCTAACATTACACCTAGCTACATGTTTAAGCATTTATTTCATATTTACATGTCTTCTGTGGTCTCTAACATTACACCTATAGCTACATGTTTAAGCATTTATTTCATATTTACATGTCTTCTGTGATCTCTAACATTACACCTAGCTACATGTTTAAGCATTTATTTCATATTTACATGTCTTCTGTGGACTCTAACATTACACCTAGCTACATGTTTAAGCATTTATTGAATATTTACATGTCTTCTGTGGACTCTAACATTACACCTATAGCTACATGTTTATGCATTTATTGAATATTTACATGTCTTGTGGTCTCTAACATTACACCTAGCTACATGTTTAAGCATTTATTTCATATTTACATGTCTTCTGTGGTCTCTCTAACATTACACCTAGCTACATGTTTAAGCATTTATTTCATATTTACATGTCTTCTGTGGACTCTAACATTACACCTAGCTACATGTTTAAGCATTTATTTCATATTTACATGTCTTCTGTGGTCTCTCTAACATTACACCTATAGCTACATGTTTAAGCATTTATTTCATATTTACATGTCTTCTGTGGACTCTATAACATTACACATACTGTAGCTACATGTTTAAGCATTTATTTAATATTTACATGTCTTCTGTGATCTCTAACATTACACCTAGCTACATGTTTAAGCATTTATTTCATATTTACATGTCTTGTGGTCTCTAACATTACACCTAGCTACATGTTTAAGCATTTATTTCATATATGTCTTCTGTGGTCTCTAACATTACAAATAGCTACTGTACATGTTTAAGCATTTATTTCATATTTACATGTCTTCTGTGGTCTCTAACATTACACCTATAGCTACATGTTTAAGCATTTATTTCATATTTACATGCCTTCTGTGGTCTCTAACATTACACCTATAGCTACATGTTTAAGCATTTATTTCATATTTACATGTCTTCTGTGATCTCTAACATTACACCTAGGTGAGATTTACCTTCTCTAGTCTTCCACCACAGATATGAATCAAAGATGTTGTGTGTGAGGTGAGATTGACTATGAATCAAAGATGTTGTGTGTGAGGTGAGATTGACTATGAATCAAAGATGTTGTGTGTGAGGTGAGATTGACTATGAATCAAAGATGTTGTGTGTGAGGTGAGATTGACTATGAATCAAAGATGTTGTGTGTGAGGTGAGATTGACTATGAATCAAAGATGTTGTGTGTGAGGTGAGATTTACCGTCTCTTCCACCACACTCCAGCCAGCAAACAGCTGATGCACAGGACCAGCCCCAAGGCCACGCCCACAGCTACTACCATTGGCTGACTGGAACCTGTGGGGGTGGGGGGGGGGGGGGGAAGCCTGACAATCAGAGCTCAATAATCAGTCGCTCGGGCAGGCGAAACAGAGCGAAACTGAGTCATTGACTGTTCTAAAGATGTTGCAAAATTATCCCTCTCTATCCCCGGCCTATATCTGCCACTTATATGCGATGTTCAGCCAATCACAGCGCAGAATGACACACCTTCCAGCCAATCACAGCTGAGGACACAATTCAAGATTCAATTCAATGCATGGAATACGGATGTGTATATCAAAGGAAGACTCCTGGACAAACTCCGGTAAATTCCCAAATTGTACCATCACACCTGTGTATATTACCGTATATTACTGTATGTATGCCCGCTAAACTTGAGGTTTACGGGAAGATCTAGTGCCCACAATTGCCCGTTAACTGCTCTTTTCATGCAGTGTTCCACATCCGGGGAACCGGATATATGACAAATCATGACAATGAACACAATGTTTTGGGGCCGATCAAATAATTTATAAGAAGAAAAACAAAACAAATAGTGTTGTCTCCTGCCTTTATTTTCTTCGTTCTAATGATTTGATCGGTGAGAGAGGTGAGATTCATTTCCTGGGCCACTCGTTGTTCTGAAAGGGGGAGGGACTGCGACGCTCTATTGGCACGGCAAATGGGTTACAAAGATCGGAGGAGAAGAAAAAAAGTAGGGGTATTGCTCTGAATCAAAAAAACGTTTGAGAACGACTGGAGTTGAAAAGGGATACATACCGAGGCTGGTGTCTCTGACCACCACGGGACCCCCGGTGACCATGACCACGGGCCCCCCGGTGACCCCCACGGGCCCCGCGGTGAGCGGGGGGGTGGTGGAGGTGGGGGAGGAGGTGTGGGGGGGCAGCGCCGTGCTACTGAAGTTACGTCTGACGGGAGGAGGGTCTGGAAACACAGACGATAAGACACAACACACAGGATGTGTATTAGTCTGGAAACACAGACAATAAGACACAACACACAGGATGTGTATTAGTCTGGAAACACAGACAATAAGACACAACACAGGATGTGTATTAGTCTGGAAACACAGACAATAAGACACAACACAGGATGTGTATTAGTCTGGAAACACAGACGATAAGACACAACACACAGGATGTGTATTAGTCTGGAAACACAGACAATAAGACACAACACAGGATGTGTATTAGTCTGGAAACACAGACAATAAGACACAACACAGGATGTGTATTAGTCTGGAAACACAGACAATAAGACACAACACTAGGGCTGGGCGATATGACAAAATCTCATATCACGATATAGAATTTATTTTATCACGATAACGATATACTCACGATATAGCATATTTTTTACGATACCTATTTTTTTATCTAAAATAATTGATTTTTGTTCAGGTCGAGTACTTTACTGTACTTGGACTGTACTGTACTGTACTGTACTGTACAAGCTCTCCTCCCTGGCCTCTGTCTGTGTTAGGCTGCACAACAGTGACACTTGGTGGTGACAATAGTTATGCTATTTCCGTGCTCGGATACAGGGACAGGGACACACATAGCTGTCTATAATGGTTGCACCACTCAAAAAACAATTAAATTCACATTATCCACTCTACTTATATGAATATAATACTGATGCCCTTCCCATGCACAGACAGGCCCAAAGCAAGTACAAAAATATTACAAAATAAAATGTATATAATAATAATTAGAGGCTGAACTCAATTGTTCAGCCTCTGTAGACATTTTTAAAGCACAGCTCAAGACCCACTTCTACAACATTGCTTTTAATTGAACTTTTATTTTTTGTTATTCATGTCCTCACTGTATTGCATCACTGCTTGTTTTTTAATGTCGTTGCCTTGCTTTTCTTTTTTTCTCCATTGCTCTGTAAAGCACTTTGAGAGCTGCATTTCATGTCATGAAAGGTGCTATACAAAAAAAAAATTATTAGTATTATTAATAATAATTATTATTATGACAATTAAAAAGAAAAAAGAAAGAAATAAGACGTTGCCATTCAGACACAGAATTACAGGCCTGTGTCTGCATTAAATTGGCTTAAGGAAAAAATAAATATCTCATGTCACAGTTTGTCACTACAGTTGTTTCAGTTCATTTAAGCTCTGTATAGGGAATCAACATGTTCTGTTGTAGTTATAGTTTAGTTTGTTAAAGACGTCGGGCAGCTTAACGATGTTTAATTGACTACAGGCGATAGAGTGAGAGAGAGAGTGAGAGAGAACGCGATCGTATATGGGAGTCTGGGACGAGTGGGGCTTTTTCTTTTCCTTTTTTTTTGATGATCACAACAAAGTCAGCGTCTTGTGTTGTTGTTGTAAGCTGTTGCTGAATTAAGGACTTTTCAAATGGAATAATTTATTTGGAACAATAAAACAAGACAGACACGCACGCAGCAGGAGGACTGCACAGGTAAGAGGAACGTCTTCGTCTTGGAAGAAGTTTGCAGTGCACCCAACGACGGACAAGCTTATTGTTCAACTGTGTAAAACATGCGTGGCTCACGCAATTTATCAATTTGACCCAACATGAAACCTGCATTTATAACAGTGAATGACCGGTTACTTTAGGGCGCGTTCGGAAATAGCGCACTAGGCGCACTGTGCAATGCAAACTGATAGATGAGTTCGCTCCGGTGTGGTATTTCCGAACGTGCCCCTTACACCGCTCTGAATCTCGTCAGCCATCATCTCCCTTCATGTAATCAAAACCACTTCCATATCCATACAATGGAAGACGTTGCCCCTCTTTTAGGTGCAAGCACCACCTCGGCTTGTGTTGTGGTCGTGTTGGCCTTAGAGTATATAATAGAGAAGACATCCGAAAGGTGTTGGCTCACTGTTTTCAGTGCGCGCGGTGGGCTGCTGGGCATGCCGTATGTAACTGTCCCAGCAATGGGTATTTGGGTATTTTGTACTTTTCTATTTCTATTTGCTATTATATTTTCTATCTATTTTCTATTCTATTTTTCTTGCTAATGTGAACATTAGAGGTACATTTTTTGGGTACAAATTGTATGTGCATGCCGTGGGTGGTGCCTGGTCCTTAATGCCTGGTTAATTATGACGTGTGGAGGGCGTGCAGGAAGAGCCTGTATTAATGGCACCTGTGTGAGCTGGCTCAGTCAGAACAGAGTTGCGAGGAGCTCTGCTCACGCCAAACAGAGCGTCCTCAAATAAGAAACATAAGAGAATCGATAGTAGCTCCTAGAAGAAGTGGCAGAAGGCGCACACGGTATGTTACATGTTGTTGGTTTCTTTGTTTGTAAACAGTGTTGTAATTGTTTGTTTACGTTTCATCTTGTTTGTTTACCCATAATCCGGAAGTCATGATTGACCGACGTTACAACAAAGACATTTACATTGCATATTTCATGGTGGTTAAGAGAATATTGTATGTTTTGTGTTACAGTTTTCACGGTGTCAACTTTGGGAAATAAAACCCTTTTGAGACAGCAGTTGGAGCGTTGTCATATTTCTGCTGGCTAGGAGCCGCTACAGTGAAAAACGTAGCCACCACCGCTGGGGAGGAAGAGAAGACCAGGTCCAGAGTCGGCCATTCCTCCTCCTCGTAACGGCGGTGAGCATCGGGACAAAGCGTTCCAGATCTACACAACACGAGAGGAGCCGGGAGTCGAGAGGGGCTTTCCGGGGATTCCTCCAGTGCCACGGACCACCTGGCACCCTGTCTTTCTGCGTGCTCCAGCCAGCACGCATTTGGAGTGACATCGCGCCTATGAACGAAACCTAAGACGAGACGTGTGGACCTGCGGAGCAGGAAGGTGACGCTGCAGTGGTCATGACGGCCACAAGAAGGCGGCGTCGTTCCGTTTCGAGTCCAAGTTTCAGAGGAGAACGTTCTTTGCGCAAAGAGTCACGTGACAGGTCAGACTGTAGCCTATGTTGTGTGGGTGAAGAAGAAATATAAACTCTAAGCTAAGACAAGGTAAACTGTCTTGGTAGGGGGGACTTTGATCTTGTCTGAGAAAATAGATAGGGTTGAGTTCGAGACATTCTGCTCATTTATTATTCTCTAAGAGAGTGAGCCATAATTGGCATTCTGGTATATTCATTTGTAAAACAAAAAGGTGTTTCTACAAGAGGTTCTATTTATCTATTTGTCTATTTTCTATTTTTATCTATTTGTCTATTTTCTATCTAACAACTTTGTTGTTAAAAAACAAGAAAAACAAAACAAAAACGGGAAATATATAACTTGGTGTATTTTTCTAGACTAAGACACTCATCAAAATGGATGAGGGTGTGGTTGTTCCCCCAGAGCAAATGACTCCTGAAAAAATGTGGGAGTTATTAAATCAGGACATAAAGAAGAGAGGGAGGAACTTTTTCTCTGCATACGGAGAATTCAAGTCAGAAGTGCAGTGGGTTAGACTACAGCTAAAGGAGGAATGCACACAAACTGAATTAGATGAACATGTAGGAACTATTGAGGATTGCAAATCAAACGTAATAAAAATGTACGAGAGTTTGAGGGCAATATCAACCCCAGCTCAAGATGTACGGAGGCAGGTAGACACCTGCGTCTCGGCAGCCGGTGAAATAATTGAACTGCTGAATATGCGTTCAAGAGAGGCTGGGGCGATGTGTGGCTCGGCTGTGTCGGGAGCGGAGCGAGGCAGCCAGCGAGGATTGCTAGACGCAATCACAATTTTGAGAGAAGGAGCAGCGGCGCGAGTGGCTTCATTGAAGGCTGAGATGTTCAGGGAGGAAGAGATTTCGGCCCAGAGAGAGGAACTGAGGCTGAGTACCCAAAGAAGGGATGTGGCACCGGCGGGTGTCCGGCCTCCGGGTCAGCCTGTGACTCAGCCATGTGATCGGGGCCCTCACAGTGCGCCGATCCTTCGTTCCACTGAGTGGGAAAGTGGAGATGACCCCGAAGGAGAGTGCTGGTACCCCAAGAACATGGAGGAGCTCGTCACGGTGGATGAGGTGGGTGAAGAAGACAACTCTATCATCGAGCCAGACCTTCCCGAGCTGGTGGAGGATTCTTCCTGTACCAAAGAGCCCACGGCAGAGGAAGTGGTGGAGGAGGTCGCACCTCCGCCTGAGATCAGCCATTGCACTGAGACACAGGAGTCTCCTGAGGAGGAGAACAAGGAGAATGGCGATGGAATGGAAGAAACGTCGCCGATGGAGAAGGAAGCGGAGGTTGTGCTTGCAGCCAGTCCAGGCAGCCAGACTCTCAGCACAATGGCTCCTGAACAATTGAGCAAAGATATCCAGAAGAAGAAGAGGAAATGGAAGAAGTCTTCAGCCAGCAGGGCGTCCGACGGCTCGGCAGCTGAAGCCGACCCAGACGGCAAGAAGAAAAGGATGAAAAAAGCCGCCGGAGGAAGAGGAAGGCAGAGCGAAGCAATAAAGACTCGTCCTCTGAGTCCTCAGTGGATTCTGAAAAGAAGGAAAAAAAAGAAAAGAAGGAAAAGATCAGCATCCAAGAACTCCACTGAAGTAGGATGGGAGAAGAACATCGTCATAATTGCTGATGTATCCACAGCCTTGACGGAGGTTTCCGGATTGTCAGGAAGAACAAAGAAAAGGAAGAGAAAAAGGTGGAATGGAAAGAGACGAGTGAAGATGAAGGTCCATGGGGGCAGCGTAACTTAGGAGGAGGGCCTGACAAATGTAAGCCTCCAAATCAAATGCAAACCACAGTTGCTATTTTAATACAAAAAGGGGAAAATGTATTTTTGGTTGGTCAAAGATCAATATAAAAAAATGATTGTGACACTTGGGTTCTATTAAGAAATGAAAATACAGATTTATACAGCCTAAATAGTGCAAGGCAGTACTAAATCACTGTATTTTGGGGGCAGTGTAACTGTCCCAGCAATGGGTATTTGGGTATTTTGTACTTTTCTATTTCTATTTGCTATTATATTTTCTATCTATTTTCTATTCTATTTTTCTTGCTAATGTGAACATTAGAGGTACATTTTTTGGGTACAAATTGTATGTGCATGCCGTGGGTGGTGCCTGGTCCTTAATGCCTGGTTAATTATGACGTGTGGAGGGCGTGCAGGAAGAGCCTGTATTAATGGCACCTGTGTGAGCTGGCTCAGTCAGAACAGAGTTGCGAGGAGCTCTGCTCACGCCAAACAGAGCGTCCTCAAATAAGAAACATAAGAGAATCGATAGTAGCTCCTAGAAGAAGTGGCAGAAGGCGCACACGGTATGTTACATGTTGTTGGTTTCTTTGTTTGTAAACAGTGTTGTAATTGTTTGTTTACGTTTCATCTTGTTTGTTTACCCATAATCCGGAAGTCATGATTGACCGACGTTACAACAAAGACATTTACATTGCATATTTCATGGTGGTTAAGAGAATATTGTATGTTTTGTGTTACAGTTTTCACGGTGTCAACTTTGGGAAATAAAACCCTTTTGAGACAGCAGTTGGAGCGTTGTCATATTTCTGCTGGCTAGGAGCCGCTACACCGTATATAAGCGCTGTGACGTAAAATACTGCCGTAAAGCGAAACGGCGATATAAGCGATATAGCTTTTTTTTCGTGATAGACATTTTCTATCGAAAATACGATATATATCGTCATATCGCCCAGCCCTACACAACACAGGATGTGTATTAGTCTGGAAACACAGTCAATAAGACACAATACAGGATGTGTATTAGTCTGGAAACACAGACAATAAGACACAATACAGGATGTGTATTAGTCTGGAAACACAGACAATAAGACACAACACAGGATGTGTATTAGTCTGGAAACACAGACAATAAGACACAACACAGGATGTGTATTAGTCTGGAAACACAGACAATAAGACACAGTACAGGATGTGTATTAGTCTGGAAACACAGACAATAAGACACAACACAGGATGTGTATTAGTCTGGAAACACAGACAATAAGACACAACACAGGATGTGTATTAGTCTGGAAACACAGTCAATAAGACACAATACAGGATGTGTATTAGTCTGGAAACACAGACAATAAGACACAACACAGGATGTGTATTAGTCTGGAAACACAGACAATAAGACACAACACAGGATGTGTATTAGTCTGGAAACACAGACAATAAGACACAACACAGGATGTGTATTAGTCTGGAAACACAGACAATAAGACACAACACAGGATGTGTATTAGTCTGGAAACACAGACAATAAGACACAGTACAGGATGTGTATACAACGTCCCATAGGCCAGCAGGTCACAATACATACAGGATGTGTATACAACGTCCCATAGGCCAGCAGGTCACAATACATACAGGATGTGTATACAACGTCCCATAGGCCAGCAGGTCACAATACATACAGGATGTGTATACAACATCCCATAGGCCAGCAGGACACAATACATACAGGATGTGTAATACAACGTCCTATAGGCCAGCAGGTCACAATACATACAGGATGTGTATACAACATCCCATAGGCCAGCAGGACACAATACAAATCCATGTTAGTATTTAATTAACCCATTCTGGGCATGCTTTAGCTATTGAAAAATAGCAGATCTACAAGCTCGTAGCGCGCCACCGAGTGGCGCGCTACGAGCTTGTAGGTCTGCTATTTTTTTAAATCAAAGAACGACTGACATTTTTTTTAGAATCTGATCTCAGGTCAGAATGGGTTAATAATATAATACATGTTGCTCACCCCCTGCAGAGCGGGGCCCGGGGGGGGGCGTGGCGGCCCTGGTGGTGGTCAGAGGGGGCGTGGTGTCCCCCCCGCTTGGGGGCGGGGCCAGCCTGCCCGCCGCGGCGGCGGCGGGGGGGGGGCAGCCCAGCAGCGTGGCGCGGAGGAAGAGGAGGCGGGGCAGCGGGCCGCCCCCGGCCACGCCCCCGGCCACGCCCCCGGCCACGCCCCCCGTCGGGCCGCCTCCTCCGTGGCGGTGCCACGCCAGCGGCTGCAGGCGCACGAAGCGAGCCACCACCGGAGGGAACATGCTGTTGAGCGCCCTCTGGTGGCCTTCAGCGTGGGCCTCAAACACCTGCAGGGAGGAAAACCAGGAGCCTGGTTAATAAACCAGACTAATATCGCACGGATCCGCGGGATATTAGTCTTTTAGTCTTCCAGGGAAACATTTTCTCTTTGACGCAATTGGTCAGAGCTACTGTCAGTCAAAGGTCTCAAGCATTGAACGTCACCGTACCAAAGCCCCGCCCATATTGCATACCGTGTCCCGATTGGAGGCCACATTCTCTGGAGTAGGAAAAGGGGCGTAAAATTGAGCCTCTCCAGACCGAAATCCGCCGGTAGGCAATTTTTTTTTTTGCCAACGGCTGATTCGGTCTGGTTTATTAACCAGGCTAGAAAACCAGGTGGGCGATTATTTTGACGGCACATTTTTTTAGATTTTTTTTTTTTTTTTTGGTCATGGTCTTTGGAATGAAACTTAAAGGGATTGTGACATTAAATAAAAGGTTTTGGAATTGTTCTTGTTTTTTTTAGGTTTTCTAATTGCACCCAAAAAACATGAACTTTTAACATTCAGTAGATTTTCTGTGATCTGGGGTTTTCTGGCTCAAACAGGTGCTCTGATTTGCCGGCAGATTGTGATGTAAGACCCTGCAAATCCCATATATGTCAATGGGATTTGCCAGCAGATGTCACTGTTTTCACTGTGTTGCCTGTTTTCATTGTAGCTCAAAAGGCTTCCAAACCCCAAAGAAAACTTCAGACCACAGAAAATCCACTGAATGTTCAAAGTTCAGGTTTTTTGGGTGTAATTTAGGTCATAAAACCTAAAAGAAAAAAAGAAAAAAAAAGAAAATGAATGTCATAAAACCTTTAATTTAGTTTTAGTCATACACTCGATTGCATGCTGAAAATAGCAGATCTACAAAATCTCACAACGCGTCACATCTATAGCGTTTAGGTTGTTTAGGCGTTTGAGACCTTAGTCTTAGTCTAGCTATTCAACAGCATGGGACCTCAAACCCCTGTGAAATAGTGAGTCCCACCATTCAACAGCATGGGACCTCAAACCCCTGTGAAATAGTGAGTCCCTCCATTCACAGTATAGGCCTCAAACCCCTGTGAAATAGTGAGTCCCTCCATTCAACAGTATGGGCCTCAAACCCCTGTGAAATAGTGAGTCCCTCCATTCACAGTATGGGCCTCAAACCCCTGTGAAATAGTGAGTCCCTCCATTCACAATATAGGCCTCAAACCCAGGGCTCCAGCGTGCGACCTATTAGGTCGCATATGCGACTTAATTTCTTAATGTGCGAGTTAAATTTGAACGAGGTCGCACCGGTGCTACTTATTGCTTTCACTCCCAGCCTCAACCATGAAGCACGGGCATTAGCGCGATATTAAAATATTACTTTATTCTCGCTCATTCCGCGCCTCCTCTCTCTCTTTCTCCCTCCCTCTCTCTCTCTCTCTGCCTGTCTGTCTGCACCGGTCTGCACACGACACGCGTGAGTTCAGGATTGATTGAGTTGAGTTTTCAGGATTGACTTCTGTTACTTGTCTATAAAGCTCTCAATGGTCTCGCACCTCCGTACCTCCGTGACTGCCTACCTAGATATGTCCCTAGCCGCCCCCTCAGGTCCTCCAACGCTGGCCTACTTGAAGTGCCTAAAGGTATGTGCACAAAAAAGTACGGTGAGGCAGCTTTTTGCTTCTATGGCCCAACAGCCTGGAATAAACTTCCATTCGAGCTCAGACACGCACCATCTGTAGACATTTTTAAATCTCAACTCAAGACTCACCTCTTCACCCTTGCTTTTAGTTGAGTTTTATTTATTTTATGTGTTTTTATTTATTTTATGTTCTTATATTCGGTTTTGTTCTCTGCTATTGTTCTATCATTTTAACTACTTGTGTTTTATTGTATTTTATTTTTGTGTCCTGCCCTGTGAAGCACTTTGAGCTGCATTTTATGTATGAAAAGTGCTATACAAATAAAGTTTATTATTATTATTAACAGCGGCGGCACGCTCACTGATCAACCCCGAAAAAAACGAAACTGATTTCAGCATCGGCTGTACACATAAGTTTCCCTGGAGCGCGCATGCTGTGCATTGCTGTCGCTGAATCCACGGAGACAGCAGACACAACATATGGGGGACTGCGCCTCGTCCCCGACCCCAAACACGGTAAACTTAGGAAAAATAGCTTCCAATAGCTTGTTATTTTGCGTCGAGTAGCGCTGTGTGCAGGCCATAGACTGTATGCAGGCCAGGCTACATACATGATCGCCTCGAACAAAATACATCTCCCACGTGAAACCTGGTATATTCTTCGTCGTACGACGTGGTCTTGCATGCTGAAAATAGCAGATTTACAAGCTCACAACGCGTTGCGTCCACCACACGTTGTGAGCTTGTAGATCAGCACATGGAAATATGCAGGCTGAGACGTTTAGAAACGTTCCCCTTCACAATAAAAGCACATCAGCTTTCACATGTTCATTCCATATAAAGAAAAGACAGGAGGAAAGTGGGCAAGGATTATGAATTTGGTGGCATTTCACATTGCAAAAGGGTGCAGGAAGAGTGGGCAGTGGGCACCTCAGTGTTAAATATCCTTATTGGCCATTAGGTTGAACATGCCCATGCAGAAGGTAAGGGGTGTGTCTCATTTCTGTTTCATATACAGTAGCCAAATGATAATAACGATATGGAAAAATGCACTATAGGTTAATTAATTATAATAATTTCCTATAGAATGTGTGAGTGAGAAATATAACATGTTATGTGCTTAATTTAAGGCATTCATGCTTCAGCCAAGAAAACCTGTGCTAACCTTGGTGATAAGGTCATGTATTAATACAGCGCTGCGGCGCTATACAAAAAAAAGTTGGTGCTACCTAATTTGTGGTGGCGCTACCAACTGAAAAGGTAGGTGGCACCAGTGCTACCTGTGAAAAAGTTAGTCTGGAGCCCTGCTCAAACCCCTGTGAAATAGTGAGTCCCTCCATTCACAGTATAGGCCTCAAACCCCTGTGAAATAGTGAGTCCCTCCATTCACAGTATAGGCCTCAAACCCCTGTGAAATAGCGAGTCCCTCCATTCACAGTATAGGCCTCAAGCTGTACGAGGACAATGTTATGGTAAGCAGCAGCAGCAGCAGCAGCAGCAGCTTTTACTGAGAGCTGCAGTGTTTGTGGGAATAATCCACTAAATTAGAACAATACCTTGTATTTTTTATCCAAGTTTTATCAGTGTTGTGTAGGTGGTCTTTTTAACTATAGGCCTATATTTTTTTAAATCTAAACTGGAATTTTAATGTCTGGATCTGGATTGAGCCCTTGCTCCAGCTACCTCAAGGGTGAGGCTCAGGCTCTTTGTTAGCCTTGGTTAGCCTGCTGCTACCAGGTTTCACTTGGGCAGCTTTCGCCTTCAAACTTCCAGGCACTAAAACAGCCTGCAGCCAGTCAACACCTGGCTCAACAAGGCCTCCAACAGCCAGGCTACCACAGGGCAGGACTTCAGCAGCCAGGCCAACATCAGGCTCCACGAGGCCTCCAGCAGCAAGGCTACTTCAGGCCTACACCAGGCAGGCTACCCCAGGAGGCCCTACAGCTGCCAGGCAACAACAGTCCCCACAAGGCCTAATACAGCCAGGCTACACCAGGCCTCCAGAAGCAAGGCTACCCCAGGGCAGGACTACAGGTGCCAGGCAAGGTGCTTCAGGCTCCACTAGGCCTCCACCTGCCAGGCAACATCAGGCTCCACTAGGCCTACAGCAGCGAGGCTACACCAGGCCTCCATCAGGCAGGCTACCCCAGGACAGGCCTCCAGCTGCCAGCCAACATCGGGCTCCACCTGCCAGGGATCTGTTTGACTCTGCATAAAACATCTCGGTTTTGTGAGACCTTTTGTTAGCTGTTTTGGTGAGTTATTTTTGGGTTTTTTTCTCCCAACTTTGGCTTGACTTTTTGCAATCAGTTACCATGGGTCCCAAAAAGAATGCAGTCCAGGAAGAAGAGTTTGTGACTGTCTCTGTTCTTAATGATATGTTAGATCAACAAAAGCAATTTTTCAAAGAACTGATGGATCTACAAGAGAAGAACTTTAAATCTTTCTTAAGTCTCATCATGGACTCTACCACAAAAAGAGTTGATGAGCTGGTGAAAACAGTCTGTGACCTTAAACATAGCCTGGAGTTCACACAAGCAGAGACAGATAATTTTAAAAATGCAAATGTTTTGAACCAGGCAGCACTTGAGTCAAGCACTTTGTTGTTTGGCCAACTGCAATCTGCTCTTGACAAGATCTCCTCTAAAGAAGACTATCTAGAAAATCAGTCTAGGAGAAATAATATCCTGATCGATGGTATTGAGGATTCTAGATCCGAAACATGGCAAGAGACTGAGATTAAGATAAAAAAGATGATGTATGAAAAACTTGATTTGGACTCCAAACTGATTGAGATAGAGAGGGCACACAGAATTGGCACCTTTCTGCCAGAGGGTCGACCCAGATCTATAATTGCCAAATTGCTCAGATATAAAGACAAGGAGGCGATTATGAAAAGGGGCAAAAAACTCAAAGGTTCTAAGATCTTCATCAATGAGGATTTTTCTGAAAAAGTCAGACTAAAACGGAAAGAATTACTTCCCCTTCTTCGTGAAGAACGAAATAAAGGGAACTTTGCATATCTCAAATATGATCAGCTGATTTCCCACCCCCCTAGGCCCGTTGCAATCGATACAAACGTTGCAGGCGAGGCCAGTTGAGCCAATGGCTGGCTAACCTGGGTATATATCTATTGCCAAAGTTTTATTTCTTTTAACTGTTATGGTTGATACACATTTGGTTAATATCACTCTTTCTGACCCCTCTGGTCTAAGTAATTCCGAATTTGAACTTCCAACTTCTGCAGAACCTGTAACTGTATCAAGTGAGCCCAATACTGTAGATCCTTTTAATAACTTTTGTAATAAGATTTTCAATCTTATTGAAACGGATGCTAATAATAAATATAACACATGCATTGATCCTGACCTTAATTGCCTAAAATATGCAAATGAAGCAATCACTAGCGATTATTTCAATGTGGGAACATTTAACAAATTATATGAGAGTACAAACTCCCTGCGCTCACATCTGTTTTCTACTTTTCACCTAAATGTACAGAGCCTAAATAGCCCCAATAAGTATGATCATCTCTCAAGTTATCTATCCTCAATGAATAATGAATTTTCAATCATTGCTCTTTCAGAAACATGGCTTTCAGAATCAACTAAAACACTTTATGATATGTCTTCATATAATGCTGTTCACTCCTTTAGATCAGAGAGAGTGGGGGGTGGTGTGTCAATGTATGTGCATAACAGGTTTCAGTTTTATGTTAGGGATGACCTTTCTTTTGAGCATCATTCATCTGATGTTGAATCTGTTTTTGTTGAAATTCCTTCATGTTCATCTTTTAATGGCAAGAACGTTATTGTGGGGTGCATCTATAGACCCCCCGATACCGATATAAAAACTTTCAATGATATTCTGACATTAACACTAGACTTAATAAATAAAGAAAATAAGTTATGTTTCCTATTAGGAGATTATAACATTGACTTATTTAAAAAGGATAATGCATCAACTGCTGATTTCCTAAATACCATGTACTCTAACTATTTTTATCCTGTAATCTACAGACCAACAAGAGTGACCAGTTCTTCTGCTACTCTTATTGATAACATATTCACAAATTCTTTGAACAGTGTATCTCAATCAGGCATCCTGTTGACCGATATTTCAGACCACTTCCCTGTTTTCTTCCTGTCCTTGCCATTTAGAAGTGAACATGAGAGAAAAAATAACTGCGATACATTTCGAGTTTTTAACACTAGGAATAGGGAGAGGTTTGTGAGTTTGATTCGTAATATTTCCTGGGATGATGTTTATGAGTACTCTGACGTGCATCTTGCTTATCAAACATTCATTAATTTGTTGACTTCTGTCTTTCATCACTGCTTTCCTTTGGTTAAATCCAGGAAGAAAGCTGGCGAAGGTCTTTGGAAACCATGGTTTACAGCAGGTCTCCAAAAGTCCTCTATTCTAAAAAATAAACTATATAAAAAATTCCTTACAAATCCCACTCCACTTAATTCTGCAAGTTATAAAAAATATAAAAATAAATTTAATCATCTACTGAGGATATCCAAGAAAAAGTATTTTTCTAACAAATTCAGAGAATCATCTGACATCAAGTCCACTTGGAGAACTATTAACGAACTTCTCAACAAAAAGAAGTCTACTGTACCTCTCCCATCTCAGTTCAAGGATGGTGAAAATATGCTAA
The DNA here is from genome assembly GCF_964188405.1 of Protomyctophum parallelum. Lineage (NCBI taxonomy): Eukaryota > Metazoa > Chordata > Actinopteri > Myctophiformes > Myctophidae > Protomyctophum > Protomyctophum parallelum. Next base: position 4,341,431 of record NC_139698.1, on the reverse strand, counting down.
ATGATCCTGTTGTAATAGCTAATGAATTCAATATGTTTTTTGCAAAGGTAGGTTCTTCTCTGTCCAAGGATATGGGAAAACCCAATAGTAATCATTTAGATTACATTAAGGGTAACTTCCCTACTCTCTTGAAATTTGAAGACACGAACGAAACAGAAGTTTTGGAAGTAATTGCCAACTTGAAGATATCAGCAGCTGGTCATGATGATATAAGCGCATCATTGATTAAACCAGTATCTTCTTTTATTAGTAAACCAATTGCCCACATTCTCAACCTATCACTGCAATCGGGGGAGGTTCCAAATGATTTAAAAATAGCCAAAGTTATTCCTTTACATAAATCTGGAGACCCAAGACTTTTTAATAATTATCGACCAATATCAGTGTTACCATGTTTTTCGAAAATTTTGGAGAAACTGGTCTACAATAGAATGTTTAACCATTTAAACAAACACAATATCTTATATGAGCATCAGTATGGTTTTAGGAAACGTCATTCCACCGATATGGCTCTTTTACAGCTGGTTGATAAAATCTACTCAGCCATTAATAACAATGAATTTGCTCTCGGCATATTCCTAGATCTTTCTAAGGCCTTTGATACTGTTGATTATACTATATTACTTGATAAACTACATAAATATGGATTTCATGATTTAACACTACAATGGCTTAATAGTTATGTTTCTAACCGTGAACAATATGTATATGCCAATGGTTGTTCTTCATCCAAAGTCAAGTTGTCTTGTGGGGTCCCTCAGGGGTCTATTCTTGGACCTTTATTATTTATTGTTTACATCAATGACCTGGCTGCTGTATCCTCATCTTTTACCCCAATTCTGTTTGCTGATGATACTAATTTGATTTTAACTCACAAAAATTTTGAATCTCTCATAAAGGAGGCCAATTCTGGCATAGCTATGCTATCCGAATGGTTTCTCGCAAATAAGTTATCACTAAATGTAAATAAATCTAATTTTATAGTTTTTGTGAGCAAAAACAAAAAATACTGTCATCATAGAGCTAAGATCTCTATTGGTGGGATTGAAATTAATCAAGTTTCATCCACCAAGTTCCTAGGAATCCTGGTGGATGAAAAATTGTCTTGGAAAGAACACATACATACAGTAACCAACAAAGTTTCAAGATCATTTGGTATCATCAGAAGAATTAGGGGCATGGTTCATCAGTCTTGCCTCTTAACCCTCTATTACAGTTTGATTTATCCATATCTCATTTATTGCAATACCGTTTGGGCAAGTACATATCCATCCAATTTACACAAATTATTAATTATTCAAAAGAAATTTGTAAGAATAGCTACCTCGTCTCACTATTTGGCTCCATCTGCTCCTTTGTTTAAGGATCTAAATGTACTGTCTATCTATGACATTAACATAGTACAATCCTGTTCTTTCATATATAAATGCACTTACCTTCCAAATATGCTCCCTACAACTTTCAAAGAATATTTTAAGACCAACTCTCAAGTTCACGATTACAATACTAGACAATCCGACAATATTCATCCTCCCTTCAGCCGTACCACTCTTAGCCAGTTCTCCATAAAAGTCAGAGGTTCTTTACTTTGGAATTCACACATACTTATTGCCAACTCTGCATCTTCACTCTGTAACTTTAAACATAGATTGAGGGCCAGCCTCTTGAAGTTACCCTCTCCAATTGACACACACGCACACACGCACACACGCACACACACACTTCACAAGTGTAAATAATGTATTTCTTGTTGTTTTTTGTTTTTGTTATTTTACATACCTATGTTTGATTACTTTGTCTTACTATTTGTATATTATGTTATATTGTATTATATTATATTATATTATGTTATATTATATTATATTATATTATATATTTAATATTGTTAAATTGTATATTAACTTTGGTGAGAACCTCATATAAGCCCTCCCTGGGTTTATTTTCTCACCTGCACACACCTCACATTTCTATTGATGTTACCTTTTTGTACTGTTTTTTATTGTGCAAATAAACTAATTAAAAAAAAAAAAAAAAAAAAAAAAAAAAAAAAAACCCTGTGAAATAGTGAGTCCCTCCATTCACAGTATAGGCCTCAAACCCCTGTGAAATAGTGAGTCCCTCCATTCACAGTATAGGCCTCAAACCCCTGTGAAATAGCGAGTCCCACCATTCACAGTATAGGCCTCAAACCCCTGTGAAATAGTGAGTCCCTCCATTCACAGTATAGGCCTCAAACCCCTGTGAAATAGTGAGTCCCTCCATTCACAGTATAGGCCTCAAACCCCTGTGAAATAGCGAGTCCCACCATTCACAGTATAGGCCTCAAACCCCTGTGAAATAGTGAGTCCCTCCATTCACAGTATAGGCCTCAAACCCCTGTGAAATAGTGAGTCCCTCCATTCACAGTATAGGCCTCAAACCCCTGTGAAATAGTGAGTCCCTCCATTCACAGTATAGGCCTCAAACCCCTGTGTAATAGTGAGTCCCTCCATTCAACAGTATAGGCCTCAAACCCCTGTGAAATAGTGAGTCCCACCATTAAACAGTATAGGCCTCAAACCCCTGTGAAATAGTGAGTCCCTCCATTCAACAGTATAGGCCTCAAACCCCTGTGAAATAGTGAGTCCCTCCATTCAACAGTATAGGCCTCAAACCCCTGTGAAATAGTGAGTCCCACCATTAAACAGTATAGGCCTCAAACCCCTGTGAAATAGTGAGTCCCTCCATTCAACAGTATAGGCCTCAAACCCCTGTGAAATAGTGAGTCCCTCCATTCAACAGTATAGGCCTCAAACCCCTGTGAAATAGTGAGTCCCTCCATTCACAGTATAGGCCTCAAACCCCTGTGAAATAGTGAGTCCCTCCATTCAACAGTATAGGCCTCAAACCCCTGTGAAATAGTGAGTCCCTCCATTCAACAGTATAGGCCCCAAACCCCTGTGAAATAGTGAGTCCCTCAATTCACAGTATAGGCCTCAAACCCCTTGTGAAATAGTGAGTCCCTCCATTCAACAGTATAGGCCTCAAACCCCTGTGAAATAGTGAGTCCCACCATTCAACAGTATAGGCCTCAAACCCCTGTGAAATAGTGAGTCCCTCCATTCACAGTATAGGCCTCAAACCCCTGTGAAATAGTGAGTCCCTCCATTCAACAGTATAGGCCTCAAACCCCTGTGAAATAGTGAGTCCCTCCATTCAACAGTATAGGTCTCAAACCCCTTGTGAAATAGTGAGTCCCTCCATTCACAGTATAGGCCTCAAACCCCTGTGAAATAGTGAGTCCCACCATTCACAGTATAGGCCTCAAACCCCTGTGAAATAGTGAGTTCTTCCATACAATTTACAATTTAGGCATTTAGCAGACACTCTTAATCCAGAGCGATTTACAATAATCAAGAACAAAAGCATGGGAATACATCACAAAAGCATTTATCATAAAACATGCGTAAGCTAAGAAAGTAACAGTGGAATATCTATATTATGAGACTATAAACTATATATATATACTACTATGCTATACATATGTACTATGGCGTGCTATGACTATATACAATGCAATTATAGTGCCGTCTACATAACATGCTATAAGTCTGTATCAGATGCTATCTAAGTCTACAGAAATGCTATCTAAGGGGGTAGGGTAAGTGCTATGGGCCATGATGGAGTCTAAAAAGGTGGGTTTTCAGACTACGGCGGAAGATTGGGAGTGATGCTGCAGTTCTGACTGCAATGGGAAGTGCATTCCACAGTTTTGGAGCCAGAAGAGAGAAGAGTTTGGGACGTGTGGAGCGTATAGGTCTCAAACCCCTGTGAAATAGTGAGTCCCACCATTCACAGTATAGGCCTCAAACCCCTGTGAAATAGTGAGTCCCTCCATTCACAGTATAGGCCTCAAACCCCTGTGAAATAGTGAGTCCCTCCATTCACAGTATAGGCCTCAAACCCCTGTGAAATAGTGAGTCCCTCCATTCACAGTATAGGCCTCAAACCCCTGTGAAATAGTGAGTCCCTCCATTCAACAGTATAGGCCTCAAACCCCTGTGAAATAGTGAGTCCCTCCATTCAACAGTATGGGCCTCAAACCCCTGTGAAATAGTGAGTCCCTCCATTCAACAGTATAGGCCTCAAACCCCTGTGAAATAGTGAGTCCCTCCATTCACAGTATAGGCCTCAAACCCCTGTGAAATAGTGAGTCCCTCCATTCACAGTATAGGCCTCAAACCCCTGTGAAATAGTGAGTCCCTCCATTCAACAGTATAGGCCTCAAATCCCTGTGAAATAGTGAGTCCCTCCATTCACAGTATAGGCCTCAAACCCCTGTGAAATAGTGAGTCCCTCCATTCAACAGTATGGGCCTCAAATCCCTGTGAAATAGTGAGTCCCTCCATTCAACAGTATAGGCCTCAAATCCCTGTGAAATAGTGAGTCCCTCCATTCAACAGTATGGGCCTCAAACCCTTGTGAAATAGTGAGTCCCTCCATTCAACAGTATAGGCCTCAAACCCCTGTGAAATAGTGAGTCCCTCCATTCAACAGTATAGGCCTCAAATCCCTGTGAAATAGTGAGTCCCTCCATTCAACAGTATGGGCCTCAAACCCTTGTGAAATAGTGAGTCCCTCCATTCACAGTATAGGCCTCAAACCCCTGTGAAATAGTGAGTCCCACCATTCACAGTATAGGCCTCAAACCCCTGTGAAATAGTGAGTCCCTCCATTCAACAGTATAGACCTCAAACCCCTGTGAAATAGTGAGTCCCTCCATTCACAGTATAGGCCTCAAACCCCTGTGAAATAGTGAGTCCCTCCATTCACAGTATAGGCCTCAAACCCCTGTGAAATAGTGAGTCCCTCCATTAACAGTATAGGCCTCAAACCCCTGTGAAATAGTGAGTCCCTCCATTCAACAGTATAGACCTCAAACCCCTGTGAAATAGTGAGTCCCACCATTCAACAGTATAGGCCTCAAACCCCTGTGAAATAGTGAGTCCCACCATTCACAGTATAGGCCTCAAACCCCTGTGAAATAGTGAGTCCCTCCATTCACAGTATAGGCCTCAAACCCCTGTGAAATAGTGAGTCCCTCCATTCAACAGTATAGACCTCAAACCCCTGTGAAATAGTGAGTCCCACCATTCAACAGTATAGGCCTCAAACCCCTGTGAAATAGTGAGTCCCACCATTCACAGTATAGGCCTCAAACCCCTGTGAAATAGTGAGTCCCTCCATTCACAGTATAGGCCTCAAACCCCTGTGAAATAGTGAGTCCCTTCATTCACAGTATAGGCCTCAAACCCCTGTGAAATAGCGAGTCCCTCCTTTCAACAGTATAGGCCTCAAACCCCTGTGAAATAGTGAGTCCCTCCATTCACAGTATAGGCCTCAAACCCCTGTGAAATAGTGAGTCACAGATTACTAAAATATGACGAAAACTGAATGAAATGTGGTTCAAAAGTCTATCACAAAAACAATGCTGTCAAAATGAAGACTGGGAACAACGCAAAGTTACTCATTCACAGAGTGTATACGATCCTCATAAAACACACACACACACACGCACACACACGCACGCACGCACACACACACACACACACACACACACACACACACACACACACACACGTGCGTGTGTGTACAAAAGAGGTGTAACTGTCTCAGGGAGTGGAGTTCGTGTCAAAGCAGTCTCACGTAGCCCGGCGACTTTTAATCCCACGGTTTTTGTTACCCCTTTTTTCACCCAGTGTCTAAATGTAATCCTGGGGATTATGAGGTCAACCTGGGGAGAGCAACGGCCTGACCTGGGAGGAGACCCTCGGGGTAGACCAAGGACCACAGGAGACCCCCGGGGCAGACCAAGGATCACGTCCCACTGGGAGGAGACCCCGTCCCACTGGGAGGAGACCCCGTCCCACTGGGAGGAGACCCCGTCCCACTGGGAGGAGACCCCGGGGCAGACCAAGGACCACGTCCCACTGGGAGGAGACCCCGGGGCAGACCAAGGACCACGTCCCACTGGGAGGAGACCCCGGGGCAGACCAAGGACCACGTCCCACTGGGAGGAGACCGCCGGGGCAGACCAAGGACCACGTCCCACTGGGAGGAGACCCCCGGGGCAGACTAAGGACCACGTCCCACTGGGAGGAGACCCCGTCCCACTGGGAGGAGACCCCCGTCCCACTGGGAGGAGACCCCCGTCCCACTGGGAGGAGACCCCGGGGCAGACCAAGGATCACGTCCCACTGGGAGGAGACCCCGGGGCAGACCAAGGACCACGTCCCACTGGGAGGAGACCCCCGGGGCAGACCAAGGACCACGTCCCACTGGGAGGAGACCCCCGGGGCAGACCAAGGATCACGTCCCACTGGGAGGAGACCCCCGGGGCAGACCAAGGATCACGTCCCACTGGGAGGAGACCCCCGGGGCAGACCAAGGACCACGTCCCACTGGGAGGAGACCCCCGGGGCAGACCAAGGACCACGTCCCACTGGGAGGAGACCCCCGGTGCAGACTAAGGACCACGTCCCACTGGGAGGAGACCCCGGGGCAGACCAAGGACCACATCCCACTGGGAGGAGACCCCCGGGGCAGACCAAGGACCACGTCCCACTGGGAGGAGACCCCCGGGGCAGACCAAGGACCACGTCCCACTGGGAGGAGACCCCGGGGCAGACCAAGGACCACGTCCCACTGGGAGGATACCCCCGGGGCAGACCAAGGACCACGTCCCACTGGGAGGAGACCCCGGGGCAGACCAAGGACCACGTCCCACTGGGAGGAGACCCCCGGGGCAGACTAAGGACCATGTCCCACTGGGAGGAGACCCCCGGGGCAGACTAAGGACCACGTCCCACTGGGAGGAGACCCCGGGGCAGACCAAGGACCACATCCCACTGGGAGGAGACCCCCGGGGCAGACCAAGGACCACGTCCCACTGGGAGGAGACCCCCGGGGCAGAATAAGGACCAGGTCCCACTGGGAGGAGACCCCGGGGCAGACCAAGGACCACGTCCCACTGGGAGGATACCCCCGGGGCAGACCAAGGACCACGTCCCACTGGGAGGATACCCCCGGGGCAGACCAAGGACCACGTCCCACTGGGAGGAGACCCCCGGGGGCAGACCAAGGTGCAGTTGGAGGAAACACATCGACTCACTGGGCCTTGGAACGTCTCGGGATCCCCCCCAGGAGGAAGTCACTAATGATGCTCTGGAGGAGAGGGGAAGTCTGGAGCTCTCTGGTGAAGCTGATGCCCCCGCGACCCGACTACGGATAAGCGGTTGAAGATGGACGGATGGAAACGAAATGTCCGACTACCTTGGTTTCTTTACTGGGGGCGTCTTTGTAGACCTTCCAGGTCTTCCTGTCTTTGCTGAACTGAAGACTGTAGGACTCGACGTAGAAGTCTTCTGAACCCTCCGTTATTATGCCTGCAGGATAGAAACAAAGAACAAAGAACTATAGTGTGGTCAAGTGTAAAAAGTAGGTTGGATTATTTATTACTGCGTTTTGTGAAAGAAAAACATCATCACAAATAAAACCCCAGCAATAATTTATAATAATTTATCTCGGATACACGTTGTAGGAGCCGTAATGTGGTTGCATTCTAATGTGCTATTATGATTGACGTAAGGTATGTCACTTTAATGGGCACTGCACAGGTAGTGGGCGTGTCACCGGGGCTGGGGCGCTGCCACTCTAGTTTGATGGCGTTACCTGTCACTTGGGTGAGGGAAGTTGGATAGAGAGAGGAGGTGAGCGTGGGAGAAGACATTTCTGTTGACCGTATCAAACGCACCTTTTATCACCGTAACAACCACGTTCAGTTATAGCTAAAAGCCTGGGAACTGTTGTGACTCAATACGTGTGGTGACTGAATAAATGGTCAAACTTACAACTGGAATGGACCTGGATTCATTGCGTGCGCGTCATACAAGCGTCTATTTACTCTCATGTTTAGCTCCTCGCGGTGGCCTTTAAACCGCCGCAACACACGTCATTATTTTACTCGGCAGTCATCGCTAGAGGGTCGTTTTATGCTTGCCTTCGTGTACAACTAATGTTAATCCATTTTAGGCGGGAACCCCTTTTGGTGTTTTAAACATTAGCCTATGTTATAATTTAGCTTTGGAAAAATAGCAGATCTACAAGCTCATAGCGCGCCACCGAGTGGTGCGCAAATTGGTACACAGTCTCTCTAGAGCCATTCAACGAAACGGGTCTTTCAGATTTTTTACTTTTGTTGCCCTTTTATCCAACCACCAGATGAAGGCAAGCTGCAATGTCCTACATTCCTATCCTGGTGGAGACCTGTGCCCAGAAGGGCACTTTTTCTAGTTTACTCGATTATCAATATTTATGTTGAAGATTTAAAGGAGAATTCCATACTAAAAGGCTTTCTTACCTTTCTTTGTCGTTGTTACGTCCCCATCAAAGAGGTCCAGGTGTTATTTTGTGCAAAAGCTCCTTATTGGCTATTTCCCCTACCATAAGCCCTCAATGAATTGCATTGAATTGAATGGGATGTATGGGGTGTTGTGCTAATTCGCTTATTTCCATCGAAATAAGTAGTAAAGTGTGCCGCTTGGGTTATTATTTACATTATGAAGAGAGGATATATACAAAAGAATTATAATTTTGAGCGATGGAAATAAGCAAATTAGCACAACACCCCATACATCCCATTCAATTCAATGCAATTAATTTAGGGCTCATGGTAGGGGAAATAGCCAATAAGGAGCTTTTGCACAAAATAACACCTGGACCTCTTTGATGGGGACGTAACAACGACAAAGAAAGGTAAGAAAGCCTTTTAGTATGGAATTCTCCTTTAATTGTACTGTGGAGCTAGCTATCAAATGTAGTAGACGGATCATGAGTTGTTTTGTGTTGTATTGTTGTGTTGGATGAATGCTGTATGTAAATGTGTGTAATGATATGGAAGAAATGTGTGTAATGATGACATGTTTAAGACCCCAGGAAGAGTAGCTGCTGTGTAAGCTAATGGGGATCTAATGAATACATCCAAATCACAAACAGTGGTTCCCAAACCTTTTCTTGTCAAGGACCCCCAAAATCAACATTTATTAGGCCACGGACCCCCCATTTGAAAACACATGCCAGTGACCCCGATAAAGGAGGATTTTCACGGCTCTAGCAGTGATTACATGCAATGCTATCTAAGTTTGTCGAGGCTAGGACAAGTGCTATGGGCTAAGATGGAGTCTGAAGAGGTGGGTTTTCAGACTACCGTGGAAGTGGTACCCGGAGTGGAACTCCAAATCCAAATCACACTGCGCGCGCGCTTAGCATTAGAATTTTGGGGGCCCTTGGGGGACATTTTGGGGGCCTTTGCAGCAATTTCACATGAGAAATGTACCATCTGATGTTATTTATATTATTAACTTCTTCCCTCCATTAACATAAGACACACAATGTAGTTGTGCTGCAGCAACACTGCCTGAATTGAATTTAAATTGACTGTGGCTGGCCTGGCCTGAGCTTAGGAGAGATTTTTTTTGCTGGCCTGAGCTGATGCAAAAAAAGAAAGAAAAAAATGCCTAGGGTCCGCAGAGAGGTGGTCCACGGTCCGGTCGTGGACCGCGGTCCGCCAGTTGAGTACCCCTGGTTTAGACTACGGCTAAATGTTTTGTTGTTCAAAAGAATGAATGCCTTTCTGGCATAATTGACATTACACTAGGACTAAGACTAAAAGACTAAAATATTAAAGCAGTACAATAATATGTTATCATTTTAATGTCTCTCTCATAACCTGTTATGATGTATTTCTCTGTATTTAATATGTCTCTGTATTTAATATGTTATGATGTATTTCTCTGTATTTAATATGTCTCTGTATTTAATATGTTATCATTTTAATGTCCCTCTCATAACCTGTTATGATGTATTTCTCTCATTTTAATGTCCCTCTCATAACCTGTTATGATGTATTTCTCTGATAATAATATGTTATCATTTTAATGTCCCTCTCATAACCTGTTATGATGTATTTCTCTCATTTTAATGTCCCTCTCATAACCTGTTATGATGTATTTCTCTGTATTTAATATGTCTCTGTATTTAATATGTTATCATTTTAATGTCCCTCTCATAACCTGTTATGATGTATTTCTCTGATAATAATATGTTATCATTTTAATGTCCCTCTCATAACCTGTTATGATGTATTTCTCTATATAAGTACAATAATATGTTAACATTTTAATGTCTCTCTCATAACCTGTTATGATGTATTTCTCTGTTAATATGTTATCATTTTAATGTCCCTCTCATAACCTGTTATGATGTATTTCTCTGTTAATATGTTATCATTTTAATGTCCCTCTCATAACCTGTTATGATGTATTTCTCTGTTAATATGTTATCATTTAATGTCCCTCTCATAACCTGTTATGATGTATTTCTCTATAATAATATGTTATCATTTTAATGTCCCTCTCATAACCTGTTATGATGTATTTCTCTATAATAATATGTTATCATTTTAATGTCCCTCTCATAACCTGTTATGATGTATTTCTCTATAATAATATGTTATCATTTTAATGTCCCTCTCATAACCTGTTATGATGTATTTCTCTGCTAGCTCCATAAGTACAATAATATGTTATCATTTTAATGTCCCTCTCATAACCTGTTATGATGTATTTCTCTGCTAGCTCCATAAGTACAATAATATGTTATCATTTTAATGTCTCTCTCATAACCTGTTATGATGTATTTCTCTGTTAATATGTTATCATTTAATGTCCCTCTCATAACCTGTTATGATGTATTTATATAATAATATGTTAACATTATATAATAATATGTTATCATTTTAATGTCCCTCTCATAACCTGTTATGATGTATTTAATAATATGTTATCATTTTAATGTCTCTCTCATAACCTGTTATGATGTATCAATAATATGTTATCATTTTAATGTCCCTCTCATAACCTGTTATGATGTATTTAATAATATGTTATCATTTTAATGTCCCTCTCATAACCTGTTATGATGTATTTAATAATATGTTATCATTTTAATGTCCCTCTCATAACCTGTTATGATGTATTTAATAATATGTTAATCATTTTAATGTCCCTCTCATAACCTGTTATGATGTATTTAATAATATGTTATCATTTTAATGTCCCTCTCATAACCTGTTATGATGTATTTAATAATATGTTATCATTTTAATGTCCCTCTCATAACCTGTTATGATGTATTTAATAATATGTTATCATTTTAATGTCCCTCTCATAACCTGTTATGATGTATTTAATAATATGTTATCATTTTAATGTCCCTCTCATAACCTGTTATGATGTATTTAATAATATGTTATCATTTTAATGTCCCTCTCATAACCTGTTATGATGTATTTATATATAATATGTTATCATTTTAATGTCTCTCTCATAACCTGTTATGATGTATTTCATACATTTTAATGTCCCTCTCATAACCTGTTATGATGTATTTATATATAATATGTTATCATTTTAATGTCTCTCTCATAACCTGTTATGATGTATTTCATACATTTTAATGTCCCTCTCATAACCTGTTATGATGTATTTCTCTGTATTTTAATGTATTTCATACATTTTAATGTCCCTCTCATAAAACTGTTATGATGTATTTCTCTGTATTTTAATGTCCCTCTCATAAACCTGTTATGATGTATTTCTCTGTATTTTAATGTATTTCATACATTTTAATGTCCCTCTCATAAAACTGTTATGATGTATTTCTCTGTATTTTAATGTCCCTCTCATAACCTGTTATGATGTATTTATATATAATATGTTATCATTTTAATGTCTCTCTCATAACCTGTTATGATGTATTTCATACATTTTAATGTCCCTCTCATAACCTGTTATGATGTATTTCTCTGTATTTTAATGTATTTCATACATTTTAATGTCCCTCTCATAAAACTGTTATGATGTATTTCTCTGTATTTTAATGTCCCTCTCATAAACCTGTTATGATGTATTTCTCTGTATTTTAATGTATTTCATACATTTTAATGTCCCTCTCATAAAACTGTTATGATGTATTTCTCTGTATTTTAATGTCCCTCTCATAACCTGTTATGATGTATTTATATATAATATGTTATCATTTTAATGTCTCTCTCATAACCTGTTATGATGTATTTCATACATTTTAATGTCCCTCTCATAACCTGTTATGATGTATTTCTCTGTATTTTAATGTATTTCATACATTTTAATGTCCCTCTCATAAAACTGTTATGATGTATTTCTCTGTATTTTAATGTCCCTCTCATAAACCTGTTATGATGTATTTCTCTGTATTTTAATGTATTTCATACATTTTAATGTCCCTCTCATAAAACTGTTATGATGTATTTCTCTGTATTTTAATGTCCCTCTCATAACCTGTTATGATGTATTTCTCTGTATTTTAATGTATTTCATACATTTTAATGTCCCTCTCATAAAACTGTTATGATGTATTTCTCTGTATTTTAATGTCCCTCTCATAACCTGTTATGATGTATTTATATATAATATGTTATCATTTTAATGTCCCTCTCATAACCTGTTATGATGTATTTCATACATTTTAATGTCCCTCTCATAACCTGTTATGATGTATTTCTCTGTATTTTAATGTATTTCATACATTTTAATGTCCCTCTCATAAAACTGTTATGATGTATTTCTCTGTATTTTAATGTCCCTCTCATAAACCTGTTATGATGTATTTCTCTGTATTTTAATGTATTTCATACATTTTAATGTCCCTCTCATAAAACTGTTATGATGTATTTCTCTGTTTTAATGTCCCTCTCATAACCTGTTATGATGTATTTCATACATTTTAATGTCCCTCTCATAAACCTGTTATGATGTATTTCTCTGTATTTTAATGTATTTCATACATTTTAATGTCCCTCTCATAAAACTGTTATGATGTATTTCATACATTTTAATGTCCCTCTCATAACCTGTTATGATGTATTTCATACATTTTAATGTCCCTCTCATAAACCTGTTATGATGTATTTCTCTGTATTTTAATGTATTTCATACATTTTAATGTCCCTCTCATAACCTGTTATGATGTATTTCTCTGTATTTTAATGTATTTCATACATTTTAATGTCCCTCTCATAAACTGTTATGATGTATTTCTCTGTATTTTAATGTCCCTCTCATAACCTGTTATGATGTATTTATATATAATATGTTATCATTTTAATGTCCCTCTCATAACCTGTTATGATGTATTTAATAATATGTTATCATTTTAATGTCTCTCTCATAACCTGTTATGATGTATTTATATATAATATGTTATCATTTTAATGTCCCTCTCATAACCTGTTATGATGTATTTATATATAATATGTTATCATTTTAATGTCCCTCTCATAACCTGTTATGATGTATTTCATACATTTTAATGTCCCTCTCATAACCTGTTATGATGTATTTCTCTGTATTTTAATGTATTTCATACATTTTAATGTCCCTCTCATAAAACTGTTATGATGTATTTCTCTGTATTTTAATGTCCCTCTCATAAACCTGTTATGATGTATTTCTCTGTATTTTAATGTATTTCATACATTTTAATGTCCCTCTCATAAAACTGTTATGATGTATTTCTCTGTTTTAATGTCTCTCTCATAACCTGTTATGATGTATTTAATGTAAATATGATGTATTTAATGTCCCTCTCATAACCTGTTATGATGTATTTCTCATAACCTGTTATGATGTATTTCTCTGTATTTTAATGTCTCTCTCATAACCTGTTATGATGTATTTCTCTGTATTTTAATGTCTCTCTCATAACCTGTTATGATGTATTTCTCTGTATTTTAATGTCTCTCTCATAACCTGTTATGATGTATTTCTCTGTATTTTAATGTCTCTCTCATAACCTGTTATGATGTATTTCTCTGTTTTAATGTCCCTCTCATAACCTGTTATGATGTATCATGTATCATGTATCATCATAACCTGTTATGATGTATTTAATGTATTTAATGTATTTTAATGTCTCTCTCATAACCTGTTATGATGTATCATGTATCATGTATCATCATAACCTGTTATGATGTATTTAATGTATTTAATGTATTTTAATGTCCCTCTCATCATAACCTGTTATGATGTATCATGTATCATGTATCATCATAACCTGTTATGATGTATCATGTATCATGTATCATCATAACCTGTTATGATGTATCATGTATCATGTATCATCATAACCTGTTATGATGTATTTAATGTATTTAATGTATTTTAATGTCCCTCTCATCATAACCTGTTATGATGTATCATGTATCATGTATCATCATAACCTGTTATGATGTATCATGTATCATGTATCATCATAACCTGTTATGATGTATCATGTATCATGTATCATCATAACCTGTTATGATGTATCATGTATCATGTATCATCATAACCTGTTATGATGTATCATGTATCATGTATCATCATAACCTGTTATGATGTATTTAATGTATTTAATGTATTTTAATGTCTCTCTCATAACCTGTTATGATGTATCATGTATCATGTATCATCATAACCTGTTATGATGTATTTAATGTATTTAATGTATTTTAATGTCTCTCTCATAACCTGTTATGATGTATCATGTATCATGTATCATCATAACCTGTTATGATGTATCATGTATCATCATAACCTGTTATGATGTATCATGTATCATGTATCATCATAACCTGTTATGATGTATTTAATGTATTTAATGTATTTTAATGTCTCTCTCATAACCTGTTATGATGTATCATGTATCATGTATCATCATAACCTGTTATGATGTATCATGTATCATCATAACCTGTTATGATGTATCATGTATCATGTATCATGTATCATGTATCATGTATCATGTATATGTATCATGTATCATGTATCATGTATCATGTATGATGTATCATGTATCATGTATCATGTATCATGTATCATGTATCATGTATCATGTATCATGTATCATGTATCATGTATCATGTATATGTATCATGTATCATGTATCATGTATCATGTATCATGTATCATCATAACCTGTTATGATGTATCATGTATCATGTATCATGTATGATGTATCATGTATCATGTATCATGTATCATGTATCATGTATCATGTATATGTATCATGTATCATGTATCATGTATCATGTATCATGTATCATGTATCATGTATCATGTATCATGTATCATGTATCATGTATCATGTATCATGTATATGTATCATGTATCATGTATCATGTATCATGTATCATGTATCATGTATCATGTATCATGTATCATGTATCATGTATCATGTATATGTATCATGTATCATGTATCATGTATCATGTATCATGTATCATGTATCATGTATCATGTATCATGTATCATGTATCATGTATCATGTATATGTATCATGTATCATGTATCATGTATCATGTATCATGTATCATGTATCATGTATCATGTATATGTATCATGTATCATGTATCATGTATCATGTATCATGTATCATGTATCATGTATCATGTATCATGTATATGTATCATGTATCATGTATCATGTATCATGTATCATGTATCATGTATCATGTATCATGTATCATGTATATGTATTATCATAACCTGTTATGATGTATTTCTCTGCTAGCTCCAGCACCGTGCCCTCCGTCTGTCCGGGGGGGAACCGAGCACTGGAGTCCGTGTTCTGGGGGGAGCGGTGTCGCGTCGCACCCGTGCCCTCCCAGAGGGGAGAGGAGTCCGTGTTCTGGGGGGAGCGGTGTCGCGTCGCACCCGTGCCCTCCCAGAGGGGAGAGGAGTCCGTGTTCTGGGGGGAGCGGTGTCGCGTCGCACCCGTGCCCTCCCAGAGGGGAGAGGAGTCCGTGTTCTGGGGGGAGCGGTGTCGCGTCGCACCCGTGCCCTCCCAGAGGGGAGAGGAGCCGTTCTGGGGGGAGCGGTGTCGCGTCGCACCCGTGCCCTCCCAGAGGGGAGAGGAGCCGTTCCAACCGGAGGCGGGCAGCTCGCTGCTGCATTCTGATGGGGGGGGGGGGGGGGGGGGGGGGGGAGGGGAGAGAGAGAGAGAGAGAGAGAGAGTCACAGAACTCTATCACCACTAGCTGTAGTCATGATTTGATTTGATTTGATTTGAAATAATTACACAGGAAACATCTGTGTGATCAGTTTCTGTGATCAGTTGTACCTTTTTTGAAGAGCAGCTTCTTCTCTGACAGTGACCCCCTGACAAAAGAATAGAGATTAAATAAATAAATGAATCACACCCGTGTGAAATGAGGGGCGCTCTCTTATCAACATACATCATCATACATACATCATCTAATTCCGGCCAATCACAATTTGCGTCCTCACCTTCGTCTTCAATGTTTGTGTTCACCACTTGTAGATCTGATATTTTTCAATAGCTAAATTACAACATAATGTTTAGGGTTAGGCCTACATTACCTGGGTTAGGCCTACATTACCTGGGTTAGGCCTACATTACGCCTACATTACCTGGGCTAGGCCTACATTACCTGGGTTAGGCCTACATTACCTGGGTTAGGCCTACATTACCTGGGTTAGGCCTACATTACGCC
>NC_139698.1:4302856-4324602 GCF_964188405.1 Protomyctophum parallelum | reverse complement strand
GAAAAACCTCATGGTTTCTGTATCAGTGGTGCTCAATATTTCACGTCAAGGACCCCAAAAATTATATGTAATATGCCCCCCCCCCCCCCCCATCTGAACATATGCTGTCCCTGCAGGAACCCTTCAGAAGCAAAGATTTGAGTTAAAGCGTTCACTTAAGCAATATTACAGAGAGGGTGATATATATTCAATATTACAGAGAGGGTGATATATATTCAGTGATGCTTAATATTACAGAGAGGGTGATATATATTCAATGATGCTTAATATTACAGAGAGGGTGATATATATTCAGTGATGTTCAGTGATATTACAGAGAGGGTGATATATATTCAGTGATGCTTAATATTACAGAGAGGGTGATATATATTCAGAGATGCTTAATATTACAGAGAGGGTGATATATATTCAGTGATGCTTAATATTACAGAGAGGGTGATATATATTCAATGATGCTTAATATTACAGAGAGGGTGATACATATTCAATGATGCTTAATATTACAGAGAGGGTGATATATATTCAGTGATGCTTAATATTACAGAGAGGGTGATATATATTCAGTGATGCTTAATATTACAGAGAGGGTGATATATATTCAATGATGCTTAATATTACAGAGAGGGTGATACATATTCAGTGATGCTTAATATTACAGAGAGGGTGATATATATTCAGTGATGCTTAATATTACAGAGAGGGTGATATATATTCAATGATGCTTAATATTACAGAGAGGGTGATACATATTCAATGATGCTTAATATTACAGAGAGGGTGATATATATTCAGTGATGCTTAATATTACAGAGAGGGTGATATATATTCAATGATGCTTAATATTACAGAGAGGGTGATACATATTCAATGATGCTTAATATTACAGAGAGGGTGATACATATTCAGTGATGCTTAATATTACAGAGAGGGTGATATATATTCAGTGATGCTTAATATTACAGAGAGGGTGATATATATTCAATGATGCTTAATATTACAGAGAGGGTGATACATATTCAATGATGCTTAATATTACAGAGAGGGTGATATATATTCAGTGATGTTCAGTGATATTACAGAGAGGGTGATATATATTCAGTGATGCTTAATATTACAGAGAGGGTGATATATATTCAGTGATGCTTAATATTACAGAGAGGGTGATATATATTCAGTGATGCTTAATATTATTCAGTGATGCTTAATATTACAGAGAGGGTGATATATATTCAGTGATGTTCAGTGATATTACAGAGAGGGTGATATATATTCAGTGATGCTTAATATTACAGAGAGGGTGATATATATTCAATGATGCTTAATATTACAGAGAGGGTGATATATATTCAGTGATGCTTAATATTACAGAGAGGGTGATATATATTCAGTGATGCTTAATATTACAGAGAGGGTGATATATATTCAGTGATGCTTAATATTACAGAGAGGGTGATATATATTCAGTGATGCTTAATATTACAGAGAGGGTGATATATATTCAGTGATGCTTAATATTACAGAGAGGGTGATATATATTCAGTGATGCTTAATATTACAGAGAGGGTGATATATATTCAGTGATGCTTAATATTACAGAGAGGGTGATATATATTCAGTGATGCTTAATATTACAGAGAGGGTGATATATATTCAGTGATGCTTAATATTACAGAGAGGGTGATACATATTCAGTGATGCTTAATATTACAGAGAGGGTGATATATATTCAGTGATGCTTAATATTACAGAGAGGGTGATATATATTCAATGATGCTTAATATTACAGAGAGGGTGATATATATTCAATGATGCTTAATATTACAGAGAGGGTGATATATATTCAGTGATGCTTAATATTACAGAGAGGGTGATATATATTCAATGATGCTTAATATTACAGAGAGGGTGATATATATTCAGTGATGCTTAATATTACAGAGAGGGTGATATATATTCAGTGATGCTTAATATTACAGAGAGGGTGATATATATTCAGTGATGCTTAATATTACAGAGAGGGTGATATATATTCAGTGATGCTTAATATTACAGAGAGGGTGATATATATTCAGTGATGCTTAATATTACAGAGAGGGTGATATATATTCAGTGATGCTTAATATTACAGAGAGGGTGATACATATTCAGAGATGCTTAATATTACAGAGAGGGTGATACATATTCAGTGATGCTTAATATTACAGAGAGGGTGATATATATTCAGTGATGCTTAATATTACAGAGAGGGTGATACATATTCAGTGATGCTTAATATTACAGAGAGGGTGATATATATTCAGTGATGCTTAATATTACAGAGAGGGTGATATATATTCAGTGATGCTTAATATTACAGAGAGGGTGATATATATTCAATGATGCTTAATATTACAGAGAGGGTGATATATATTCAGTGATGCTTAATATTACAGAGAGGGTGATATATATTCAGTGATGCTTAATATTACAGAGAGGGTGATATATATTCAGTGATGCTTAATATTACAGAGAGGGTGATATATATTCAGTGATGCTTAATATTACAGAGAGGGTGATATATATTCAGTGATGTTCAGTGATATTACAGAGAGGGTGATATATATTCAGTGATGCTTAATATTACAGAGAGGGTGATATATATTCAGTGATGCTTAATATTACAGAGAGGGTGATATATATTCAGTGATGCTTGCGGAACTCGACTTTGTCTAGTTCCTGACCGCATCCCTGTCGTGGCAATAATCACGTTAAACCACACCCTCAAGTGCATTTACCCTTAAAACTAAGAAACTCACTGAAAAAATATATCTTTTTAACGACAGATTAAAATGTCCCAAGAAACTAGCTAGCCTAGCCACGGGGGTTTGCTAGCGCCCTGGGAAAAACAGAGCGGCTGAATTCTTTGTTTTGATTGGGTGGTGAACGGTGCTGGTTCAACCCACGGCTAGAAGGCCGTTTCAACCAATCAGAGTGCTTCCTCGAAACGACCCGCTGTAGAATCTGTAATAATATATGTCCAATGATTTGAGGCACATTTTCACGATTTCTCAAAAAACAGCAGACCTACAGGTTCTATGAGCTTGTAGATCTGCTGTTTTTCAATAGCTAAAGCATAACATGATGCTTTTAAACACCAAAACGGGGTTAAATGGTACTCACGTCTCTGTACCCTTGCTCCGAGTGGCCCCAGATGTCACCGCTCACGCTACGGCAGCCGGCCGGGCAGTACACGCTGGAAACAAGTAGCTTTAGAGTCAGTACACGCTGGAAACAAGTAGCTTAGAGTCAGTACACGCTGGAAACAAGTAGTTTTTTGCCATCAGAACACAACCCCCCATCAGAACACAACCCCCCATCAGAACACAACCACCCATCAGAACACAACCCCCCATCAGAACACAACCCCCCATCAGAACACAACCCCCCATCAGAACACAACCACCCATCAGAACACAACCCCCCATCAGAACACAACCACCCATCAGAACACAACCCCCCATCAGAACACAACCCCCCATCAGAACACAACCCCCCATCAGAACACAACCCCCCATCAGAACACAACCCCCCATCAGAACACAACCCCCCATCAGAACACAACCACCCATCAGAACACAACCCCCCATCAGAACACAACCACCCATCAGAACACAACCCCCCATCAGAACACAACCCCCCATCAGAACACAACCACCCATCAGAACACAACCCCCCATCAGAACACAACCACCCATCAGAACACAACCACCCATCAGAACACAACCCCCCATCAGAACACAACCCCCCATCAGAACACAACCCCCCATCAGAACACAACCACCCATCAGAACATACAACAACCCATCAGAACACAACCCCCCATCAGAACACAACCACCCATCAGAACACAACCCCCCATCAGAACACAACCCCCCATCAGAACACAACCCCCCATCAGAACACAACCCCCCATCAGAACACAACCCCCCATCAGAACACAACCCCCCATCAGAACACAACCCCCCATCAGAACACAACCACCCATCAGAACACAACCACCCATCAGAACACAACCACCCATCAGAACACAACCCCCCATCAGAACACAACCCCCCATCAGAACACAACAACCCATCAGAACACAACCACCCATCAGAACACAACCACCCATCAGAACACAACCACCCATCAGAACACAACCCCCCATCAGAACACAACCCCCCATCAGAACACAACCCCCCATCAGAACACAACCCCCCATCAGAACACAACCACCCATCAGAACACAACCACCCATCAGAACACAACCACCCATCAGAACACAACCCCCCATCAGAACACAACCCCCCATCAGAACACAACCCCCCATCAGAACACAACCACCCATCAGAACATACAACCACCCATCAGAACACAACCACCCATCAGAACACAACCACCCATCAGAACACAACCCCCCATCAGAACACAACCACCCATCAGAACACACAACCACCCATCAGAACACAACCACCCATCAGAACACAACCACCCATCAGAACACAACCACCCATCAGAACACAACCCCCCATCAGAACACACAACCACCCATCAGAACACACAACCACCCATCAGAACACACAACCACCCATCAGAACACACAACCACCCATCAGAACACACAACCACCCATCAGAACACACAACCACCCATCAGAACACACAACCACCCATCAGAACACACAACCACCCATCAGAACACACAACCACCCATCAGAACACAACCACCCATCAGAACACACAACCACCCATCAGAACACACAACCACCCATCAGAACACACAACCACCCATCAGAACACAACCCCCCATCAGAACACACAACCACCCATCAGAACATACAACCACCCATCAGAACACAACCACCCATCAGAACACACAACCACCCATCAGAACATACAACCACCCATCAGAACACACAACCACCCATCAGAACACAACCACCCATCAGAACACAACCACCCATCAGAACACACAACCACCCATCAGAACACACAACCACCCATCAGAACACAACCCCCCATCAGAACACAACCCCCCATCAGAACACAACCACCCATCAGAACACAACCCCCCATCAGAACACAACCCCCATCAGAACACAACCCCCCATCAGAACACAACCCCCATCAGAACACAACCCCCCATCAGAACACAACCACCCATCAGAACACAACCACCCATCAGAACACAACCACCCATCAGAACACAACCACCCATCAGAACACTTGGAAATGGACTTACAGACCGTGTGTGGACCGACTCACCTGAAGTGCTGCGGAATGAAATGTGATCCTCGATGCAGACAAGAGATGAGATCTGGAACAGAGAGAGAGAGAGAGAGAGAGAGAGAGAGAGAGAGAGAGAGAGAGAGAGAGAGGGGGGGGGGTGAGGGGGGGGGGGGGGTCACATGTTAGAGAATATGATGTCAAACCTTCAGAAATAATTGTAGTTCTTTATTTGAATCTTTTTAACCCATTTAGACCCGAGTTAAAAACATTCACTTTGAATGAATATATTATATTCAAAGATTTGCGCCACATTTTTTACGATTTTTCCAAAAAATAGCAGACCTACAAAGCTCATAGCGCGCCACTCGGTATTAACCCATTTAGGCCTGGGAACGATTCTGCAAATGTATTTCTAAATCCTGACCGTTTTCGTGAAAAAGCTACGTTTTTCTATGTCAGTCGTTCTCAAACTATACGTGTTTTTACATGACCCTGACAGCAAAATAATATATATGTATATAAATTCGTTGTGCGACACACCAGCACAGCTAAGTACAAATAAGGCAGCATTGACGTCTACACGTCTAACCCATTCTGACCTGAGATCAGATTCTAAATATGTCTTCTACATCCTGACAGTTTCCCATTCTGACCCGAGATCAGATTCTAAACATGTCTTCTACATCCTGACAGTTTCCCATTCTGACCTGAGATCAGATTAAAAAAAAATGTCCTCTATGTCAGTCGCTCTTCGATTTTTCAAAGAAATAGCAGACCTACAAGCTCGTAGCGCGCCACTCGGTGGCGCGCTACGAGCTTGTAGATCTGCTATTTTTCAATAGCTAAAGCATAGCATAATGCTAACACCAAAACGGGTTCCCGTAATAGAATGGGTTAACCCTGTATAACTCTAGCCTATAACCTGAATAGTTTAGTCATTTTAGGCCCAACTAAAGAACCAATGAGAGATGCCCTCAACACGACTAAAGAACCAATGAGAGATGCCCTCAACACGACTAAAGAACCAATGATAGATGCCCTCAACACGACTAAAGAACCAATGAGAGATGCCCTCAACACGACTAAAGAACCAATGAGAGATGCCCTCAACACGACTAAAGAACCAATGAGAGATGCCCTCAACACGACTAAAGAACCAATGAGAGATGCCCTCAACACGACTAAAGAACCAATGAGAGATGCCCTCAACACGACTAAAGAACCAATGAGAGATGCCCTCAACACGACTAAAGAACCAATGAGAGATGCCCTCAACACGACTAAAGAACCAATGAGAGATGCCCTCAACACGACTAAAGAACCAATGAGAGATGCCCTCAACACGACTAAAGAACCAATGAGAGATGCCCTCAACACGACTAAAGAACCAATGAGAGATGCCCTCAACACGACTAAAGAACCAATGAGAGATGCCCTCAACACGACTAAAGAACCAATGAGAGATGCCCTCAACACGACTAAAGAACCAATGAGAGATGCCCTCAACACGACTAAAGAACCAATGAGAGATGCCCTCAACACGACTAAAGAACCAATGAGAGATGCCCTCAACACGACTAAAGAACCAATGAGAGATGCCCTCAACACGACGGGTCGTCTGTTCCTCAAACTGCACTCGCACGCGCTAGTATGGTAGTACAGCACAGTGACACCGAGCAACGCACACACACACACACACACACACGCACACACCCTCACACACACACACACACACACACGCACACACCCTCACACACACGCACACACACACACAGGCATGACGCACCAGGCTTGCGCCAGCAGACACGCCGCTGTACACAGCGTCTAGGCCTGTACATTCGTACAGCCCCAAGCGGTCGACGTCATCATCATCCTCCTCATCCTCCTCATCCTCAGTGTAGATGTGACTAAGTTCTTTGTCAGCGTCTGTCTGCGCCTTATTGGCGTGCGTACAGCGTGGGGAGGGGGGTGGAGGGGAGGGGGGGGGCGATAGAAAGGCTGTTGTGTCATCGTGTCATGTTTAACAGAGGGACGATTTATGCGTCTGGAGAAGACTCTCTCCCTCTCTCTCTCTCTCTCTCTCTCTCTCTCTCTCTCTCTCTCTCTCTCTCTCTCTCTCTCTCTCTCTCTCTCTCCTCCCTCCCTCTCTCTCTCTCTCCCTCTCTCCCTCCCCCCCCTCCCTCTATATAAGCGCCAGTTCCATAAACAAGCCCCCCCGTTTCCCAAAAAAACAGGAAGTGAGGATGCATGCGTAGGAGAACGGGAGCTGAGCTGAGCTGAGCTGAGCTGAGCTGAGCTGAGCTGAGCAGAACACTGCAGCACGTTGACGGGACAAAAAAGGACACTTTCATAATAAAAGGCAGATATCACTGCTAAAAACTATATGTATTTAGTACAGTACAGCACAGCACCACTCACTTCAGACGGGTGTGATTTTACAGTTGATGTAGTCGACCAAAATACATTTTGGCGGTCCTTATAATGCCGTCACAAATACACTTACAAATGCACGTCACCAATCGACGATCTACAAGCTCACAACGTGTCGCAGGGCGACACGTTGTGAGCTTGCAGATCGTCTATTTTCAGCAACCACGGTTAAAATGACTTATACTTGGATCTCTTGTCCACTATAGTCCCTTCCTAACGTTTTACTCTAAAGTTTTTATTTGTTTTCGTCTTAGTTTTAGTCTGTGGATGAAGGCAGTCGACGGACAGCCTTCGTCTTAGTTTTAGTCGACTAA
Source organism: Protomyctophum parallelum (assembly GCF_964188405.1). NCBI lineage: Eukaryota > Metazoa > Chordata > Actinopteri > Myctophiformes > Myctophidae > Protomyctophum > Protomyctophum parallelum. The sequence continues at coordinate 4,316,613 of NC_139698.1, read as the reverse complement.
ATCAACACTGGGTCCAGCGGGCCTATATTCTTTAGAGATGTGTGTCTTCCCGAGATGGAGTTAGGTGGTTTCCCCCCCCCCCGACAGCAACGATGTGTTTGTCAAACATTTGTAGTAGTAGTAGTATAGTCATAGTTTTAGCCGCCATAGCTTAGTTGTGTCTTGTGTGCGTGTGCGTGTGCGTGTGTGTGTGTGTGTGTGCGTGCGTGCGTGCGTGTGTGTGCGTGCGTGTGTGTGTTCAACCCAGAGGGACAAGGAGCTGAATGCAGTGTGAATGTCAATGAGCACTCACACAATTCACACAAACATGCGCATGCACACACGCACACACACACACACACACGGCATGCATGTCAATGAGCACCCACACACACACACACACACACACACACACGCACACACACACACACACACACACACACACACACGCACACACACACAGGGACTCAGCGGTAATGACTGTTTACGAGTGCTCACATGCCGTGCTCAGCGTGGTGTGAGCTCACGCTAAACGCAGAAGGGGTTAACCCATTCTGACCTCATTCATACGAAGGTTTCCACATGGACACACACTGGTCTGATTATCCCCATTCTGACCTGAGATCAGATTCTAAAAATGTCAGTCGTTCTTTGATTTTTTTTCAAAAATAGCAGACCTACAAGCTCGTAGCGCGCGCCACTCGGTGGCGCGCTACGAGCTTGTAGATCTGGTATTTTTCAATAGCTAAAGCATAACATGATGCCGACACCAAAATGGGTGCCCGGTCAGAAGGGGTTAAATAAACACCAACTAGTCCTCCTGCTCTTCTTCCGTGACGGCGCGAGCAGAAAAAAACACGCTAATAATTATAAAAACATGTAATCAGAGCGTGTGGCAGACATGTATACAGTAATGGTCCCGACACGGATGACATCACAGCAGGACGTCGCTAAAGGCTACACATGTGTCCTTTTAATAATTAATACATAATAATAATAATAATAATAATAAAACTTTATTTGTACAGCACCTTTCATGACAGGAAATGCAGCTCAAAGTGCTTTACAGAACAATGGAGGAAAAAAAGGAAAGCAAGGCAACGACATTAAAAAACAAGCAGTGATGCAATACAGTGAGGACATGAATAACAAAAAATAAAAGATCAATTAAAAGCAATGTTGTAGAAGTGGGTCTTGAGCTGAGCTTTAAAAATGTCTACAGAGGCTGCCTGACGAAGGTACAGTGGGAGCTTGTTCCACGCCGTCGGCCCCTAGAAGCAAAAAGCTGCTTCCCCGTATTCTTTAGTTGCCATTTTTTTAGGCAAAGCGAGCAGGCCGGCAGTGGAAGACCTTAGGGGGCCGGTTTGGGACATATTTAGGCAGGCAGTCATGTATAGGTAGGACGGTGCGAGACCATTGAGAGCTTTATACACAAGTAAAATAATTTTAAAATCAATTTAGATGTTAGCATGCCGTGGTGTAGAGAGACACAGGCCAGCTCATTGTCCTGACCTGGCATCCTGGAGTGCATGCAGGCAAGGGGTTCGGGACGTTTTTGGCGACCCCCGGAAAGGCTGGTAACAGTACATGCCGTTTAAAATACATGCCAAGAAGGACCCCCCCCCCCATAACCCATTCTGACCGGGCACCCATTTTGGTGTCGGCATCATGTTATGCTTTAGCTATTGAAAAATAGCAGATCTACAAGCTCGTATCGCGCCACCGAGTGGCGCGATACGAGCTTGTAGGTCTGCTATTTTTTGAAAAATCGAAGAACGACTGACATTTTTTTAGAATCTGATCTCAGGTCAGAATGGGTTCATCAGACCAGCGTGTGTCCAGTGGAAAACCTCGTATGAATCTGATCTCAAGTCAGAATGGGTTAAGAGAAGATTCGTACAGCTCTAGGCTACAGGGTGCTATAGTGCTGTAGGGTGTTACAGGGTGCTACCTGGGTGCTGGTCGGTGCTGTAGGACAGCAGGAACCCTACCTGGGTGCTGGTCGGTGCCGTAGGACAGCAGGAACCCTCGTCCCGAGCGGTGCGGTCCTGACCTGAAGACCAGCGTCACCTCTCCGAGGCTCAGCGTCACGTTCCTGTCTGCGGCGTCCAGCCGGCCACACAGAGGCCCTATGAGAGAGGAGACACAATACCATGTGACCCCAGCCGGCCACACAGAGGCCCTATGAGAGAGGAGACACAATACCATGTGACCCCAGCCGGCCACACAGAGGCCCTATGAGAGAGGAGATACAATACCATGTGACCCCAGCCGGCCACACAGAGGCCCTATGAGAGAGGAGACACAATACCATGTGACCCAAGATAAGATAAGTGCTAAATACCATGTGACCCAAGAGAAGATAAGTGCTAAATACCATGTGACCCAAGAGAAGATAAGTGCTAAATACCATGTGACCCAAGATAAGATAAGTGCTAAATACCATGTGACCCAAGAGAAGATAAGTGCTAAATACCATGTGACCCAAGTGTGTGTGTGTGTGTGTGTGTGTGTGTGTGTGCGTGCGCGCGTGCGTGCGTGCGTGCGTGTGTGCGTGTGTGTGTGCGTGTGTGTGTGTGTGTGTGTGTGTGTGTGTGTGTGCTCGCACATCGTCACATTAGGGGTGCTCCGGGCTCCCGATAACCGATTGTGATCATTTTTTCAAAAATAGCAGATCTACAAGCTCGGAGTGCGGCGCCCTTTTTAAATCGTGGAAAATATACAGTATATTCTTTCAGGGCATTTTCGGCCTATTCGGTTTCGGCCTGACTAGGCAGAAAATGTATCACCGAATAAAAGTGTATGCAATGAATGCATTCAAAAGAGCTGAATAAATGTTTTATGGACCCATAATAGTGATTATTATTCAAGTTAAGTTTTACCATAAATCAGGTAGCTTTAAGATGACAGCAATGGTAGGGAAAAAATGTAGGGATGCAGCGAAAGGGAGATTCTTGGCTGAAAACCGAATATCCGAATATGATTAATATTATATATGGCCGTACCTTAAAGCTACCTGATTTATGGCAAAATAAATGGTTATGGCAAAACTTAACTTAAATAATAATCACTATTATGGGTCCAGAAAACATTTATTCAGCTCTTTTGAATCCATTAATTGCATGCACTATTCGGTGATACATTTTCAGCCTATTAGGGCCGAAACCCAATAGGCCGAAAATGCATTTTTTTTGCCATTTTCTGCCGAATATTTTCTGTGGCCGAATATTCCGTGCATCACTAAAAGAAATACACAACGTGTCACAGTGCATTGTGAGCTTGTAGATCGGCGAGTCAGTATATATTATACAATCTCACAACGCGTCGCAACGCGACGCGTTGTGAGATTGTAGATCTGCTATTTGCAGCAAGAGTAAAAACACTCATTAAGACGGCATCAAGACGCGCCAAAATACATTTTAGTCGACTAAATCAACTGTAGATTTAGTCGACTAAAATCTTATGACATTTAGTCGACTAAAACTAGACTAACACTAAGACATTCCGGGTGACTAAAATGTGACTAAAACTAAATGAAGTTTCAGTCCAAAGACTATGACTAAAACTTAAATAGAAATTTGCTGCCAAAAACAACACTGCCGCTCAGGACTCACTACTTACCCAGGGCCGTGGTACTCATTTTAGTCGCCCGGAATGTTTTAGTGTTTAGTCTAGCTTTAGTCGACAAAATATCATAAGATTTTAGTCGACTAAAACTACAGTTGATTTAGTCGACTAAAATGTATTTAGGCGGGCCTTGATGCCATCGTAATGGCTGTTTTTACACTTGCTGAAAATAGCCGATCTACAAGCTCACAATGCGTCGCAGCGCGACGCATTGTGAGCTTGTAGATCGGCTATTTCCGTCAGAACTCTTACCCAGGGCCATGGTACTGCTCAGAACTCTTACCCAGGGCGGTGGTGGTACCGCTCAGTTCTCTTACCCAGGGCCGTGGTGCCGTCTGTGGCCGTGAGCGTCAGAGATCCCGCCGTGCTGCAGTCCGGGCTGCTCTCCACGTCGAAGTCTCCAAACAGCAGGCGCAGCGTGCGGCCCGCGGGCACGCGCAGCCGCCATGCACAGCGGGCGTCCGACGGGTAGGTGCCCGGGTAGTTCTGGCTCGCCACGGTACCGCTCCGAGGGCCCAGGACCGTGTGTCCACAGCCAGAGCCTGGAAGGAAGGAAGGAATGAATGAATGACAAAAAAACCCCAAAGAAAACAGACACTCACAGACCCCTTTTCCACCGGTTGGTTCCCAATGGGAACCGGTTCAGTTCTTTTCCACCGGTTGGTTTTCCCAGTGGGAACCGGTTCAGTTCTTTTCCACCGGTTGGTTCCCAGTGGGAACCGGTTCAGTTCTTTTCCACCGGTTGGTTCCCAGTGGGAACCGGTTCAGTTCTTTTCCACCGGTTGGTTCCCAGTGGGAACCGGTTCAGTTCTTTTCCACCGGTTGGTTCCCAATGGGAACCGGTTCAGTTCTTTTCCACCGGTTCTTTTTGGTTTTTAGTCCATGAGCCAGAGCTCCAAAATTGGTGGGCAAACTATACCCTATATTACATTGTTTATAGGATCAATACAAGTAAATTAATACATGATAAACCCTTCCACAGTAGTAGCTTTATCATACTTTTGATTATTTTGCATATTTTCCTACATAGTGCCTCATTTGCATATTTAAAAATGTAAAATGTGTAATAGAATAAATCATTGTCTTCGTGTAAAGTACTCAATTGGGGAAGTTTAATGGTGATAACAATCTAATATAGGTATGGTTTTGCTACACTCAATTCATAATTAATGTTTACATTTTGGAGCTCTGGCTCATGGACTAAAGAACCACAAAGAACTGAACCGGTTCCTACTGGGAACCAACCGGTGGAAAAGGGGCCTCTGAGACAGTGTTCGAGTGGTCGAGTTCACCTAAAGCGAGTCCACATCAACAATTTACAATGTAGACATGTGATCAGCTTAAAGGGGGAATTTCTTTATAACCCTTTTTTTTTTACAAAAGTAAGTGGATAAAATGTACATTGACTATGGCTGACCTCGATTAGTCGAATAGTCGACTAATGGATCGGAACGGGTCTCAGTCGACTGACCACCTCTAAGTAAAAAAGAATTCTCCCACAACATATTATTGTATTTTTCCACTAGGTGTGGGGGACATAAACACATTTGAACATGCTTTCTGACTGTTTTTAATCAATCTCCAATGTGCATGTGGAGTGTGTCTGCCTGTGTGGCAATGTGCCACTGCCTGTGACTTGAATCGCACAGTGCGCTGGCCTGATAGACTCCAGAATCTCAATCTCACCTGCTGTGCTCAATCTGGCTAATGACAAGCCTCTCAGTCCATGTTCACCAAAAAAAAAAAAGGGGGGGTTTTCTTTGTTTTTTTGGGGGGGGTCGACTATCAGTCGACTAACAGCAAATGTATTCATATTAATTTAGACTATACAAACCCTTAGTCAGGGACAGCTCTATAATATTGACCCCAAAACAAAACAAAAGACCCAGACCAGACAGAGTCCATGAGAATGTCTGACTGAAGTAAGGCAACGCGACTCGGACGACCAAGGACTAAAACACGCACGCACGCAGACAGACAGACAGACAGACAGACAGACAGACAGACAGACAGACAGACAGACAGACAGACAGACAGACAGACAGACAGACAGACAGGGTGGTAATTAATTGACCACAGTGGAGGCCTCCTCCTCCTCCTCCTCCGTCATCATCGGTGATGTTATCAGGATAAGTGGAGTGTTTTGGGCTCAGGCTGCGGTTTCACTGCCTCCGCTCTGTGTGTGTGTGTGTGTGTGTGTGTGTGTGTGTGTGTGTGTGTGTGTGTGTGTGTGTGTGTGTGTGTGTGTGTGTGTGTGTGAGAGAGAGAGAGCATAGCAACGCAGGCTGTGTTTACAGTCTCAGGTTCATAACCGCCACATGACCCAAAACAAAATTCAGACGAGGATGTCCTCACACCTCTGTCCGTCTGTCTGTCTGTCTGTCTGTCTGTCCTCACACCTCTGTCTGTCTGTCTGTCCGTCTGTCCGTCCGTCCGTCCGTCTGTCTGTCTGTCTGTCTGTCTGTCTGTCTGTCCTCACACCTCTGTCTGTCTGTCTGTCCGTCTGTCCGTCCGTCCGTCCGTCCGTCCGTCTGTCTGTCTGTCTGTCTGTCTGTCCGTCCGTCCGTCCGTCCGTCCTAAGCAACCGTCATGGTGCCATTTAAGCCATTATAACACCTGAGGATGATTCTACAAAATGTCTTCTAAATCCTGACAGTTCTCTGAAAAACCCTACATGTTTCTATGTTCCTATGTGTGAGTGGTTCTCACAGGGTTAAAACCCTACATGTTTCTATGTTCCTATGTGTGAGTGGTTCTCACAGGGTTAAAACCCTACATGTTTCTATGTTCCTATGTGTGAGTGGTTCTCACAGGGTTAAAACCCTACATGTTTCTATGTTCCTATGTGTGAGTGGTTCTCACAGGGTTAAAACCCTACATGTTTCTATGTTCCTATGTGTGAGTGGTTCTCACAGGGTTAAAACCCTACATGTTTCTATGTTCCTATGTGTGAGTGGTTCTCACAGGGTTAAAACCCTACATGTGTCTATGTTCCTATGTGTGAGTGGTTCTCACAGGGTTAAAACCCTACATGTTTCTATGTTCCTATGTGTGAGTGGTTCTCACAGGGTTAAAACCCTGCATGTTTCTATGTTCCTATGTGTGAGTGGTTCTCACAGGGTTAAAACCCTACATGTTTCTATGTTCCTATGTGTGAGTGGTTCTCACAGGGTTAAAACCCTACATGTTTCTATGTTCCTATGTGTGAGTGGTTCTCACAGGGTTAATACCCTGCATGTTTCTGTGTTCCTATGTGTGAGTGGTTCTCACAGGGTTAAAACCCTACATGTTTCTATGTTCCTATGTGTGAGTGGTTCTCACAGGGTTAAAACCCTACATGTTTCTGTGTTCCTATGTGTGAGTGGTTCTCACAGGGTTAAAACCCTACATGTTTCTATGTTCCTATGTGTGAGTGGTTCTCACAGGGTTAAAACCCTACATGTTTCTATGTTCCTATGTGTGAGTGGTTCTCACAGGGTTAAAACCCTACATGTTTCTATGTTCCTATGTGTGAGTGGTTCTCACAGGGTTAAAACCCTACATGTTTCTATGTTCCTATATGTGTGAGTGGTTCTCACAGGGTTAAAACCCTACATGTTTCTGTGTTCCTATGTGTGAGTGGTTCTCACAGGGTTAATACCCTACATGTTTCTATGTTCCTATGTGTGAGTGGTTCTCACAGGGTTAAAACCCTACATGTTTCTATGTTCCTATGTGTGAGTGGTTCCCACAGGGTTAAAACCCTACATGTTTCTGTGTTCCTATGTGTGAGTGGTTCTCACAGGGTTAAAACCCTGCATGTTTCTATGTTCCTATGTGTGAGTGGTTCTCACAGGGTTAAAACCCTACATGTTTCTATGTTCCTATGTGTGAGTGGTTCTCACAGGGTTAAAACCCTACATGTTTCTATGTTCCTATGTGTGAGTGGTTCTCACAGGGTTAAAACCCTACATGTTTCTATGTTCCTATGTGTGAGTGGTTCTCACAGGGTTAAAACCCTACATGTTTCTATGTTCCTATGTGTGAGTGGTTCTCACAGGGTTAAAACCCTACATGTTTCTATGTTCCTATGTGTGAGTGGTTCTCACAGGGTTAAAACCCTACATGTTTCTATGTTCCTATGTGTGAGTGGTTCTCACAGGGTTAAAACCCTACATGTTTCTATGTTCCTATGTGTGAGTGGTTCTCACAGGGTTAAAACCCTGCATGTTTCTATGTTCCTATGTGTGAGTGGTTCTCACAGGGTTAAAACCCTACATGTTTCTATGTTCCTATGTGTGAGTGGTTCTCACAGGGTTAAAACCCTGCATGTTTCTATGTTCCTATGTGTGAGTGGTTCTCACAGGGTTAAAACCCCACATGTTTCTATGTTCCTATGTGTGAGTGGTTCTCACAGGGTTAATACCCTACATGTTTCTATGTTCCTATGTGTGAGTGGTTCTCACAGGGTTAAAACCCTACATGTTTCTATGTTCCTATGTGTGAGTGGTTCTCACAGGGTTAAAACCCTACATGTTTCTATGCTCCTATGTGTGAGTGGTTCTCACAGGGTTAAAACCCTACATGTTTCTATGTTCCTATGTGTGAGTGGTTCTCACAGGGTTAAAACCCTACATGTTTCTATGTTCCTATGTGTGAGTGGTTCTCACAGGGTTAAAACCCTACATGTTTCTATGTTCCTATGTGTGAGTGGTTCTCACAGGGTTAAAACCCTGCATGTTTCTATGTTCCTATGTGTGAGTGGTTCTCACAGGGTTAAAACCCTACATGTTTCTATGTTCCTATGTGTGAGTGGTTCTCACAGGGTTAAAACCCTACATGTGTCTATGTTCCTATGTGTGAGTGGTTCTCACAGGGTTAAAACCCTACATGTTTCTATGTTCCTATGTGTGAGTGGTTCTCACAGGGTTAAAACCCTGCATGTTTCTATGTTCCTATGTGTGAGTGGTTCTCACAGGGTTAATACCCTACATGTTTCTATGTTCCTATGTGTGAGTGGTTCTCACAGGGTTAATACCCTACATGTTTCTATGTTCCTATGTGTGAGTGGTTCTCACAGGGTTAAAACCCTGCATGTTTCTATGTTCCTATGTGTGAGTGGTTCTCACAGGGTTAATACCCTACATGTTTCTATGTTCCTATGTGTGAGTGGTTCTCACAGGGTTAAAACCCTACATGTTTCTATGTTCCTATGTGTGAGTGGTTCTCACAGGGTTAAAACCCTACATGTTTCTATGTTCCTATGTGTGAGTGGTTCTCACAGGGTTAAAACCCTACATGTTTCTATGTTCCTATGTGTGAGTGGTTCTCACAGGGTTAAAACCCTACATGTTTCTATGTTCCTATGTGTGAGTGGTTCTCACAGGGTTAAAACCCTACATGTTTCTATGTTCCTATGTGTGAGTGGTTCTCACAGGGTTAAAACCCTGCATGTTTCTATGTTCCTATGTGTGAGTGGTTCTCACAGGGTTAAAACCCTACATGTTTCTATGTTCCTATGTGTGAGTGGTTCTCACAGGGTTAAAACCCTACATGTGTCTATGTTCCTATGTGTGAGTGGTTCTCACAGGGTTAAAACCCTACATGTTTCTATGTTCCTATGTGTGAGTGGTTCTCACAGGGTTAAAACCCTGCATGTTTCTATGTTCCTATGTGTGAGTGGTTCTCACAGGGTTAATACCCTACATGTTTCTATGTTCCTATGTGTGAGTGGTTCTCACAGGGTTAAAACCCTACATGTTTCTATGTTCCTATGTGTGAGTGGTTCTCACAGGGTTAAAACCCTGCATGTTTCTATGTTCCTATGTGTGAGTGGTTCTCACAGGGTTAATACCCTACATGTTTCTATGTTCCTATGTGTGAGTGGTTCTCACAGGGTTAAAACCCTGCATGTTTCTATGTTCCTATGTGTGAGTGGTTCTCACAGGGTTAAAACCCTACATGTTTCTGTGTTCCTATGTGTGAGTGGTTCTCACAGGGTTAAAACCCTACATGTTTCTATGTTCCTATGTGTGAGTGGTTCTCACAGGGTTAAAACCCTACATGTTTCTATGTTCCTATGTGTGAGTGGTTCTCACAGGGTTAATACCCTACATGTTTCTATGTTCCTATGTGTGAGTGGTTCTCACAGGGTTAAAACCCTACATGTTTCTATGTTCCTATGTGTGAGTGGTTCTCACAGGGTTAAAACCCTACATGTTTCTATGTTCCTATGTGTGAGTGGTTCTCACAGGGTTAAAACCCTACATGTTTCTGTGTTCCTATGTGTGAGTGGTTCTCACAGGGTTAAAACCCTACATGTTTCTATGTTCCTATGTGTGAGTGGTTCTCACAGGGTTAAAACCCTACATGTTTCTATGTTCCTATGTGTGAGTGGTTCTCACAGGGTTAAAACCCTACATGTTTCTATGTTCCTATGTGTGAGTGGTTCTCACAGGGTTAAAACCCTACATGTTTCTATGTTCCTATGTGTGAGTGGTTCTCACAGGGTTAAAACCCTACATGTTTCTATGTTCCTATGTGTGAGTGGTTCTCACAGGGTTAAAACCCTACATGTTTCTATGTTCCTATGTGTGAGTGGTTCTCACAGGGTTAAAACCCTGCATGTTTCTATGTTCCTATGTGTGAGTGGTTCTCACAGGGTTAAAACCCTACATGTTTCTATGTTCCTATGTGTGAGTGGTTCTCACAGGGTTAAAACCCTACATGTTTCTATGTTCCTATGTGTGAGTGGTTCTCACAGGGTTAAAACCCTACATGTTTCTGTGTTCCTATGTGTGAGTGGTTCTCACAGGGTTAAAACCCTACATGTTTCTATGTTCCTATGTGTGAGTGGTTCTCACAGGGTTAAAACCCTACATGTTTCTATGTTCCTATATGTGAGTGGTTCTCACAGGGTTAAAACCCTGCATGTTTCTATGTTCCTATGTGTGAGTGGTTCTCACAGGGTTAAAACCCTACATGTTTCTATGTTCCTATATGTGAGTGGTTCTCACAGGGTTAAAACCCTACATGTTTCTATGTTCCTATGTGTGAGTGGTTCTCACAGGGTTAAAACCCTACATGTTTCTATGTTCCTATGTGTGAGTGGTTCTCACAGGGTTAAAACCCTACATGTTTCTATGTTCCTATATGTGAGTGGTTCTCACAGGGTTAAAACCCTACATGTTTCTATGTGTGAGTGGTTCTCACAGGGTTAAAACCCTACATGTTTCTGTGTTCCTATGTGTGAGTGGTTCTCACAGGGTTAAAACCCTACATGTTTCTATGTTCCTATGTGTGAGTGGTTCTCACAGGGTTAAAACCCTACATGTTTCTATGCTCCTATGTGTGAGTGGTTCTCACAGGGTTAAAACCCTACATGTGTCTATGTTCCTATGTGTGAGTGGTTCTCACAGGGTTAATACCCTACATGTTTCTATGTTCCTATGTGTGAGTGGTTCTCACAGGGTTAAAACCCTACATGTTTCTATGTTCCTATGTGTGAGTGGTTCTCACAGGGTTAAAACCCTACATGTTTCTATGTTCCTATGTGTGAGTGGTTCTCACAGGGTTAAAACCCTGCATGTTTCTATGTTCCTATGTGTGAGTGGTTCTCACAGGGTTAAAACCCTACATGTTTCTATGTTCCTATGTGTGAGTGGTTCTCACAGGGTTAAAACCCTACATGTTTCTATGTTCCTATGTGTGAGTGGTTCTCACAGGGTTAAAACCCTACATGTTTCTATGTTCCTATGTGTGAGTGGTTCTCACAGGGTTAAAACCCTGCATGTTTCTATGTTCCTATGTGTGAGTGGTTCTCACAGGGTTAAAACCCTACATGTTTCTATGTTCCTATGTGTGAGTGGTTCTCACAGGGTTAAAACCCTACATGTTTCTGTGTTCCTATGTGTGAGTGGTTCTCACAGGGTTAAAACCCTACATGTTTCTATGTTCCTATGTGTGAGTGGTTCTCACAGGGTTAAAACCCTACATGTTTCTATGTTCCTATGTGTGAGTGGTTCTCACAGGGTTAAAACCCTACATGTTTCTATGTTCCTATGTGTGAGTGGTTCTCACAGGGTTAAAACCCTACATGTTTCTGTGTTCCTATGTGTGAGTGGTTCTCACAGGGTTAAAACCCTACATGTTTCTATGTTCCTATGTGTGAGTGGTTCTCACAGGGTTAAAACCCTACATGTTTCTATGTTCCTATGTGTGAGTGGTTCTCACAGGGTTAAAACCCTACATGTTTCTATGTTCCTATGTGTGAGTGGTTCTCACAGGGTTAAAACCCTACATGTTTCTATGTTCCTATGTGTGAGTGGTTCTCACAGGGTTAAAACCCTGCATGTTTCTATGTTCCTATGTGTGAGTGGTTCTCACAGGGTTAAAACCCTACATGTTTCTATGTTCCTATGTGTGAGTGGTTCTCACAGGGTTAAAACCCTACATGTTTCTGTGTTCCTATGTGTGAGTGGTTCTCACAGGGTTAAAACCCTACATGTTTCTATGTTCCTATGTGTGAGTGGTTCTCACAGGGTTAAAACCCTACATGTTTCTATGTTCCTATGTGTGAGTGGTTCTCACAGGGTTAAAACCCTACATGGTTCTATGTTCCTATGTGTGAGTGGTTCTCACAGGGTTAAAACCCTACATGTTTCTATGTTCCTATGTGTGAGTGGTTCTCACAGGGTTAAAACCCTACATGGTTCTATGTTCCTATGTGTGAGTGGTTCTCACAGGGTTAAAACCCTGCATGTTTCTATGTTCCTATGTGTGAGTGGTTCTCACAGGGTTAAAACCCTACATGTTTCTGTGTTCCTATGTGTGAGTGGTTCTCACAGGGTTAAAACCCTGCATGTTTCTATGTTCCTATGTGTGAGTGGTTCTCACAGGGTTAAAACCCTACATGTTTCTATGTTCCTATGTGTGAGTGGTTCTCACAGGGTTAAAACCCTACATGTTTCTATGTTCCTATGTGTGAGTGGTTCTCACAGGGTTAAAACCCTACATGTTTCTATGTTCCTATGTGTGAGTGGTTCTCACAGGGTTAAAACCCTACATGTTTCTATGTTCCTATGTGTGAGTGGTTCTCACAGGGTTAAAACCCTACATGTTTCTATGTTCCTATGTGTGAGTGGTTCTCACAGGGTTAAAACCCTACATGTTTCTATGTTCCTATGTGTGAGTGGTTCTCACAGGGTTAAAACCCTGCATGTTTCTATGTTCCTATGTGTGAGTGGTTCTCACAGGGTTAAAACCCTACATGTTTCTATGTTCCTATGTGTGAGTGGTTCTCACAGGGTTAAAACCCTACATGTTTCTATGTTCCTATGTGTGAGTGGTTCTCACAGGGTTAAAACCCTACATGTTTCTATGTTCCTATGTGTGAGTGGTTCTCAAACATCCCCCCCCCCCAGAAGCAAAGATTTGAGTTAAAAACGTTTTATCTGAAAGAATATATATTCAAAGATTTGCGCTACATTTTCACAATAACCCTAACCCCAGTCTTAACCGACCACGTAGGTCACTATAACCCTAACCTCAGTCTTAACCGGACACGTAGGTCACAATAACCCTAACCTCAGTCTTAACCGGACACGTAGGTCACAATAACCCTAACCTCAGTCTCAACCGACCACGTAGGTCACTAACCCTAACCTCAGTCTCAACCGACCACGTAGGTCACTATAACCCTAACCTCAGTCTTAACCGGCCACGTAGGTCACTATAACCCTAACCTCAGTCTTAACCGGCCACGTAGGTCACTATAACCCTAACCTCAGTCTTAACCGGCCACGTAGGTCACTATAACCCTAACCTCAGTCTTAACCGGTCACGTAGGTCACTGTAACCCTAACCTCAGTCTTAACCGGCCACGTATCTCACTATAACCCTAACCTCAGTCTTAACCGGCCACGTAGGTCACTATAACCCTAACCTCAGTCTTAACCGACCACGTAGGTCACTATAACCCTAACCCCAGTCTTAACCGACCACATAGGTCACTAACCGTAACCTCAGTCTTAACCGACCACGTAGGTCACTATAACCCTAACCTCAGTCTTAACCGGCCACGTAGGTCACTATAACCCTAACCTCAGTCTTAACCGGCCACGTAGGTCACTATAACCCTAACCCCAGTCTTAACCGACCACATAGGTCACTAA
>NC_139698.1:4280356-4297856 GCF_964188405.1 Protomyctophum parallelum | reverse complement strand
AGAGACCAGGATTACTGCATGTTTTATGTGAGGGTACCTACCCTAGGGGACACGGGGAGAACATGTGAGGGTACCTACGCTAGGGGACACGGGGAGAACATGTGAGGGAACCTACCCTAGGGGACACGGGGAGAACATGTGAGGGTACCTACGCTAGGGGACACGGGGAGAACATGTGAGGGAACCTACCCTAGGGGACACGGGGAGAACATGTGAGGGTACCTACCCTAGGGGACATGGGGAGAACATGTGAGGGTACCTACCCTAGGGGACACGGGGAGAACTGTGCTGTGCTGTGCTGTGCTGTGTGCATTCACCTGTCTTTTCACTTTTTGTATTACTTTATAGTGATACTCTGTCCACTCTGTGGAACTCTGCTTATGTTTGTGAACTGCTGCAGTTTTGTACATCTGCTTTGGACACTGGGGCGATAACGTTTTGACACCAGTTAAAGATGGAGTGCCGTGATTTTTTTCCACACTTAAACATGATCATCAGGTGTATTTAGGTGTATATGAGGTATAATTTTTTCAAAAAAGTGTACAGTATTTGTTAAAATGATGGTTTTATGTGGACACACCCACCAGTTCATTAGGTATGCGTGAGTTTAACCATAGCACCACCCACCTAATCCAGTCCCTCCGCCTCCTCCTTTAAGACCACCCACTTGTCCTAGTCCCTCCCCCTCCTTATAAAAGGACAGCCCATGGCTCTGCCCTTTTGTTTACAAAATGGCAAATTGGTGTCTGTAATGTAACAAAAACTCATGTTTTTGTGAATGTTAGAAGTGAACACTTCCAATATTTCTGAGATATCGTATAGGCACCATTATGCACTTATACTGCCACCATCCATGTATAGGCATATAATCCATGCATCCATACCATATCAGATCTGTTTTTTCTGATTTTTTATAATCATTTATTTATTTCCTCCAATTATATTGACCCTATTGTCGCAATCAGCTCAGCTCATCATCCAATTCGATCATAGTTTAACAGCAGAAACAATTAGTTTGATAGATCATTTAGCCTACAATATATTGTAGGCTATTGATTTCCTCCAGCTAAGCACCCTGGCATTAAAACTGTCCTTTATCTGACTGCGTTGAGTTTCAGCAAAAGTCGCCAGATTTAAAGAAACAAGCGGCCAGGTCCACAGAAATAAGTCACAGAAATTGCCGTGAATATTTATGAAAACGTTTCAACAACACCAATCCTTTTAACAACATATTAATCTGAGGGTCCTTCACATGAATCATTGGTCAAGTCAACCACATCTCCCCTGAAAGTTACTTATATGAAAACAAGCCCAAGTCGCTTGTAATAGCCAGACATGGCAACATGACATCCAGCGCGACACAACATACTTCTAATTCTTGACTTTACAGCCTCGTATAAGTATTAGGACCTACATACATATTGACTACAACAGCCAACAAGAATGCACACTGTGACACTACACTCTGTATCAAAGCCCGACCACTGTGATTATAAAAGAAACAACCTACTCCTTGAGAACAACAAGAGCAACTATACAGCAGAGCAGGTAGGCTATAAGACTGGTTTGTTGTGGTTTCCTTCCTGAGGACCCGACGTGAACATTTACTTGCTTCCAATCTAACGAAAAACAGTCTGCTCTGCTGTGAACTGGTAATGTGTGAAATGACTGTTTGAAAATCTGCCACACAGTTAGACACACACAGAGCAGCAAAAGCAAACTGGCTGCGCTGTTCAGTTCACACGTGTGTATGTGGCAGGCAGCTCCGCCCACAGAGGTTGTCGTATTTAAAAAATATGTATAGAGGGGGAGGTGCGTGTGTGCGTGCAATATTTTTACGTCACACTATCCGTGTTTACTTCATTGGCCCGTTTGACCGTCAAGGGTTCAGCCTCCAGGAAGAAACCCTAAATACAAAGTTATTACACCATTGGACATAAAAACGACTCCAGGGTGTCTAATGAAGTACTGTCACCCCATAGACACATGAAAAGCTGGAAAAATACAAAAATTGTGGCACTCCATCTTTAAGCTATTTGTTTGTGCTTGGTGAGGCTCGTTTCTAGCCGGGAACCAGGTAGCAGAAGAGGCTATTCTTGCAGTCGGGTGAGGCTCGATTCTTTCGGGCCGTGTGTCAGGCTAGCAGAATGCCGTCGGGACAGCAGCAGAAAACAAAGCAGAGAGGTGCTACTGCCTACTCTGATGAGGACGAGATGGAAGAGACGAGCAGAATGCCGTCGGGAAAGCAGAAAAAAACAAAGCAGAACCAGAGGGGTGCTACTGCCAACTTTGAGGAGGACGAGATGGAAGAGATTAAAAAATCTCTTGACTTCATGTCGGCAGAAATCTCTAAAGTTGTCGACCAACAAAAGAAAATAATGGATCTGGTGGGAGAAGTGCAGTCATTTAGAAGACTGAACACAGAAAAAGACGAAACGATTAAACTGCTGGAGCACCGGGTGGATGACTTGGAGCAATACTCCCGGATGAACAACCTGATCATCAGCGGGCTGAAGACCAGACACCGGTCATACGCCAGAGTGACAGCCGTGGCGAACGGCACCGCAAGGCGGGAGGGAGAGCCCTCTGAGCCCGAGACGGAATCGCTGGAACATCAGGTGGTTGCCTTCCTGGAGAGTAAGAAGATCTCGGTTGACAGGCGCGACTTCGAAGCCTGTCACACATTGCCCAGTAGAACCAAAGGAGCTACTCCAGCGATAATCATTCGCTTCACGAACCGAAAGAACAAGATTGCGCTCCTTAAGCAGCGTAGCAAATTGAAAGCGTCTGATGTTTTTTTCAATGAGCACCTCACCAAGAGGAACGGTGAGATAGCCAGACGGGCACGCTATTTGAGAAAACAGGACAAAATTCAGGCTACATGGACTGCTAGCTGCAAAGTGCTCATCAAGCTGAATGGTGAAGAGGAAAAAGTAGTTGTCATAAATGACATCAGTGAGCTGGACAAATTCGATGTTTGAACGACTTGCTATGAGAGGTATGACCCGCCCATGTGAACATTTACACACACACACACACAATGACTGAAAGACAGTACTTTTTTCTCGTACCTTATTGTAGTTTTTATAATTTTATAATGACTGACAAAAGGTTTTATTTTTATATGCCTTGTTGCAGTCTTGATAATTTTATATTCATGAACTTAGGGCTTAATGTTGTCGCACTTTTTGTAAATGTTTTCTTTATTATGAATGCTGAACTTTATCATGGGTTCGTCCACTTTTAATTTACCAGGCAAAGGCCTGTTATTAGCTCATTTAAACATATGCAGCTTAAGAAATAAAATCCCAGATTTATGCAATATAATGATGTCAAATAATATTCACATTATGGCAATATCTGAAACCCATCTTGACTCCTCTTTTGAGGATTCAGAATTGGGCGTGGATGGATACAATTTATTTAGGAAGGATAGGAATAAATATGGTGGAGGTGTAGCTGTTTATGTGCAGAATCATATCCCTGCCAAAATAAGAAATGATTTGATGCTGGATGAAATTGAGGCACTGTGGATACAGGTCCATCTGCCACAGACTAAACCCATACTTGTATGTTGTTGCTGTAGGCCGCCTAGTGCGGATTTAAGATACTTAGATTCAATCTGTGAGATGCTGGATAAATCTAGTGATGAAAATAGAGAGATTTATTGGACTGGCGATACCAATATCGACTGGTTAGGTATGTGCCCTCTCAAAAAGAAACTTACTGCTGTAGCTAATGCATGTAACCTTACACAGACCATTACTCTACCAACAAGAATCACAATGAATAAGAATGGGTTAAAATCATCCAAATGTATTGACCACCTATTCACAAATGTTCCTGAAAAATGTACTAAAACAGTATCGATAGCTCTTGGCTTCACTGATCACAATTTAATTGCTATAGAGCACCGAAGTCCTGACGTAACTCGCTCATCCCGACGATTCCCCTGGTTCGCGGAAGTGATTTCTCTATGGAGAATAACATGGGGTGATCTTAATATCGTCTACTATAAGCGTTGTGGTCCAAAAATAAACAAGCTGTCTCGGCGTTATTGTCGGGAAGGTGTCTCTGTATCGTTTGCAACAGTCAGTCACTCATATATGATACAGTCTGCTTCTAGCGAAAATCTAACTAATTCAGCAGCAGTAACATTAGCGTTTTCTCTCAGTCAGTTGATTCTTCATATCCATATGAGTGAAGCGGCCGGGGTGACATGTTTATTTTTCAAACACAGTTGTTATATGAGGCGATCTCAAATCGCCTCAATGGGGATTTCAATGCAACTAAACAAATACATGAACCTGGGGACTGACGCCCTCTACTGAAAGTGACGTCAGACTTCGGCGCTCTATTAAAAGGAAAACTAAGGTCCCAAAAGCACCTTGCTTGGTTATACATAAGAGGTCGTATAAACATTTTAATCAAGAACTGTTTATTGATGAAGTGAAAAATGTTAACTGGTCAACTGTTTGTCTTGAGGAGGACCCAGAAGTCGCTTTGGGGATATTCATGAAATCATTTTTGCAGATTGTAGACAAACATGCTCCTGTCAGAAAAACAACTGTCAGGGCCAATGGCGCCCCCTGGATTGACATTGATCTCAAATCAATCATGAGGCAACGTGACGAAGCTAAAAAGTTGGTTGACTCATCTGGTTTGCTGTCTCACAGAATGGAATAGGCCTACCGTAAATTAAGAAATCACGTCACTAAAATAAATAGAAGCAAAAAGAAAGAATATTATAAGAATAAAATTAATGACTCCAAAAATAATGGAAAACAATTGTGGAAAATTTTGAATCAAATAATGGGAAGATCTGCACACCAGACTAATTCATTTATTGAAATTAATGGAGAGTTTCTGACTAAACCAGCTGAAATTGCCACATACTTTAACAACTACTTTACAAGCAAGGTTGAAACTCTTAGAGAAAATATGTCACCATCTGATGGCTCCTCCTCATGCAAATTAATTGAAAATAACATAATGAATGGTAAAAACTGTAAGTTTGATTTTGTGCAAGTAAGTAGCTTTGACATTGAAAACTTGCTGTCATCACTGCCATGTGACAAACCTGCTGGTACTGACATGTTAGACAGTAAACTGTTAAGAATTGCATCATCCCATATATCTAATCCGATTAGTCACATTTTTAATAGGTGCTTAACACTAGGAAGTCTGAGCAGCCGTTCTGACCGAATTTGAGATTTCAATGTTTATTTTCTCAGCCCATGGAGTCCAGAGAAAGTTCCCCTTGCATGACTTTGTCTAAATATTCGATTGAAATCATCTCTGTTTTTTTCCCCATTTGAAACGTTTTGTAAATATGATTTTAGGCATATATCTCTTACTCAGTCTGACTATATCGGCCCATTCGACCGCTCTCCCCCTTTATCCCTCCACCCCCGCACCACTCGTTCACACCTCTGGAGCTGGAGACGTCATTGTTGCCTACACGCACTCACTTTTATTTTTTATTTTCTTCCCTCTCTTATGAATACATTATTATACACCCAATGAAAATGTACACTTCACGGATTATATATTTGGAATTAGGACAATCGGTAGAAAATTGGCCGAGAATAGCACAATAGCACATTAATTGTTGCCTAAATGTATACCACTTTTCTGAAAATGGTTAATCTGCAAGCTGCCCCATTTCCTTTTCAACTTGATATGTTTCGTAGAGAGGGCATACACAAGCCAGAATTCCGTAGTTTACATGAGCAAAAAATAAGCGAGTTATGTAAAGAGGGGTGGAGGGAAAAAGGCGATTATTTGGCACAATCAATCAAATATATATTAATTACATTGCGTAGCCTATAATGTTTCCCCCTCTATATAATAGAGGGGGACAATATATAACTCTAATGTCGTATTTCGTCATGTATGTGAACTATATGCTGCTTGTAATACTGTTGGTCAAAGTAACTAGTAGTTGGACAGGCTAAATATAACTGTCCCCCTTTCTTGATAATGGTGTTAATGGTGATTCCCCGACATTTCCTTTTCACTTGATATCGTTTCGTAGAGAGCGCCTACACAACCGATTTATATACCAAATGAAAGCCCCAATTCCATAGTTTACATGGTATTTTGAATCTTTTTAAATGAGCAAAAAATGAGCGAGTTATGATTGAAAGAAAGTGGAGAAAAAAAAAGAACACAAACAGAAGGCATTCTTGTTGTTGTTGTTCAATCCTGCATTCCATGTCCAACGAATTAAATCATATACGTTTGGCTGATTAATTAACTTGGAATTTGTTTATTATTTTGATAAGATAATAGGAATAGGAATACAATGATTATTATCATTGTTATTATTATTATTATTGAATGCTCGGTTACGACCCGACATTTACTTTCCATGAAGCGAGAACGCTTGCCGATGCGCGCGATACAAAATAAAGTGTTTGAAATAATTCCAACCAGATAGACCTCCCGAACCGCTAAATGTTTTGTCAGTCAAAAGAACAGTTCTTTCTGCAAGCGACGTGGAACGTATGTAGGCATGCTGCTGTGGATTAATTTGTTCTGGCATATAGGCTCAATATCGCCAGCTCTTTGTCAGTCAAAACTTTCCTTTTTCTCTCTCTCTCCCTCTCAGGAAAGCATGTAAATGTCTATTTAGTGTGCAAGGCTTACATCCGGTCGTGTATCTGTCTGTATGCGCCGATTTCCATACACAATACATACACGATCCGTATCCTCTCCTCACCGGATGTTGAATTCACAGTGCTAACGGCCGACAAATGCGATGTTTTTTATTAATTAAACTGATATAACAACATAACGTGGCTAATAATTGTTTATTTGGAATGTACTTTGGCTGGTAATTTAGGTAGATATAACGCGACTCACTTGTATAAGTAATTTACCGCGGACAGACCGCATTTAATGCAATACATTGGCTTTAGTAATGTTGTTAGCTTATAATATTAGCAACTGTAAGCTAACGGCTGGAGGACTACGGACAATCCGGTCAATAACATCATTACACTTAAACATTAATACAATTATGTCATGTTTACATGCCTAGTCAAGCAGTCTGTACATCACGTGGGGTCAGATATATTAATTACATCGATAACACACGAGAAAAGACAAGTGATCTTTGCTCTTCTGGAAGAAAAAAAAAGGACAACAAAAGGCAGCAACGCGACACTCTTCCATGGCTATGTTGCAATATAGTAACGGGCAACGGCAAAATAAATATTTTTCACATGTATTATTAGTTTTATACATTTTAGGAGTGAAAACATGTGTTAAGAAACATATTATGATTTAATTCGTTGGAAATGGGATGCAGGCTTGAACAATGTCTTCTCCAGCTGGAGAGGGACGATCAGTGGGGGAGAGAGTGGCCAATCAAATCGCACCAAAAACACGGTCCCCCTGACCGTGAGCCGACTGAGTAGTAGTGAAATTTTTTCAGACTTCGTAGTGTTAACTTATGGAGTTTGTCCTAAGGCTTGGAAGGAGGCAAAGATCATTCCTTTGCCCAAGGATAAAAAGAAACAATTCACAGGGCCAAACAGTCGGCCAATAAGCATACTCCCTGTTCTGAGTGAATTAATGGAAAAGGTAGTTTTTAAGCAAATTCAAGAATATTTTATTTATAACAAATTGATCACTAGTTCCCAGCACGCTTATAGGCAAGGTCATTCCACGTCAACTGCTTTAGCTCAGTTGACTGATGACTGGCTGACTCAAATGGACATCAAGAAGATGGTTGGCACTGTCTTGCTCGATTTTAGTGCTGCATTTGATGTCATAGACCATGGCATAATGATATCTAAACTAAAAACATATGGATTTAGCAATATGGCACTTGATTGGATGGTGAGCTACTTATCGGAGAGATCACAGAGAGTGTTTTTTAATGGTAGCCTATCCGAATGCAAGTATAATTATTGTGGGGTTCCTCAAGGAAGCTGTTTGGGTCCTTTACTTTTCATTATTTTTACTAATGATCTCCCTTGTGTGGCTATGAACACCCATATGGTAATGTATGCTGATGACACAACTCTGTATAGTACTGCCCCTTCATTAAACGAGTTAGTGAGTAATTTAAATCTGGATCTTGAGAGGGTATCTAACTGGGTGAAAAATAACAAACTAGCACTGAATGTTGCCAAAACAAAAAGTATTGTTTTTGGCACCAGGCATATGCTTATTGGTGACCCTCAGCTGCACCTATCAATGTCCGGTATACCAATAGAACAGGTTAAGAAAACTAAACTGCTTGGAGTTCTACTGGACAGTGAATTGTCATGGTCGGATCATATTGATGGCATTGTTACTAAGATGGGTAGAGGTATAGCCATGGTCAGGAAGTGCTCCACATACTTGACATCCTCAGTCATGGGTCAAGTGATACAGTCATTGGTGTTTTGTCACCTTTATTATTGTCCTGTTGTATGGTCAGCGGCGACTCAAGCAGACCTGAACAAACTACAACTTGTTCAGAACCGAGCTGCTAGACTGGCACTTCATTGTTCTACTCGCACAAATATTGAATATATGCATAAACGCCTGTCCTGGTTATCTGTCAAAAACAAACTCCATTGCAGTGTCCTCATGTTTGTTAGAAACACAATTTCTAATCAAACACCAGATTACTTTTTCAAACAGTTATTAAAATCGAGTGACAGACATAATCATAACACCAGAATTGCAAGCCTCGGTCATTTATCACTCCCTGCTCCAAAAACGAACCTCCTTAAACAAACAGTTATGTATCGATCAATATCATTTTGGAACATGTTACCACCTCACATTAATATAACACAACATAAATTATCTTTCAAATATGCTTTAAAGGAACACTTGCTACAGCTGACCACATGACCATAACGTTATTCTCATTATGTTGCATTTAAATTTTATAGAATAAATTGTAATTATGTATTTCCATGTATTTAACTTTGTTGAATGTATTTGTATTTACCGTATGTATTTTTTGTATGTATTTTATATGGACCCCAGGAAGACTAGCTGTCGCCACGGCGTCAGCTAATGGGGATCCATTCAATAAACAATAAACATGTGAGGGAACCTACCCTAGGGGACACGGGGAGAACATGTGAGGGAACCTACGCTAGGGGACACGGGGAGAACATGTGAGGGAACCTACCCTAGGGGACACGGGGAGAACATGTGAGGGAACCTACCCTAGGGGACACGGGGAGAACATGTGAGGGTACCTACCCTAGGGGACACGGGGAGAACATGTGAGGGAACCTACCCTAGGGGACACGGGGAGAACATGTGAGGGTACCTACCCTAGGGGACACGGGGAGAACATGTGAGGGTACCTACCCTAGGGGACACGGGGAGAACATGTGAGGGAACCTACCCTAGGGGACACGGGGAGAACATGTGAGGGTACCTACCCTAGGGGACACGGGGAGAACATGTGAGGGTACCTACCCTAGGGGACACGGGGAGAACATGTGAGGGTACCTACGCTAGGGGACACGGGGAGAACATGCAAACTCCACACAGAAAGGCCCCGCCTTCGGGTATGGGCACTGATGACGCGGAGGAGGAAACACGCCGCCAGCGCCCACAGCGCCCCGAGCGGGAATCGAACCCAGGACCTTCTAGCTGTGAGGCGACAGCACTACCAACTGTGCCTGAGGGTGGGTTGCAGGGTGAGGGAGGTGGCAGGTACGCGGCATTCACACACACACACTACGTACCACAACATCTGCCAAGTGCACACCATACCATGAATCTGCCCTAAACCAACACTGCAGACGGAGTTGTTGCATGCGTCGACCTTTCAGGACCTCTCGCCTCCTCTATTGTCGTCGTTCCCCCCCCCCCCCCCCCCCGGGGGCCTCCGATCTTTCCCAACTCGACCTCGTTAAAAACCCAGTGATTCACCAGAAATAATTGACCTTGTGGAGGGAGGGAGGGAGGGAGGGAGGGAGGGAGGGAGTCACCTTCCTTCCTAAGACCACTTGAGCCTCCGCGGACCGTTGATGGAAACAAACAACAGCAGCGTTTCATTATTCTGTGGTCAGTATGACTTAATCAGACTGCAGTGTGTGTCCAGTGGAAACCTCGTTTGAATCTGATCTCAGGTCAGAATGGGTTAATCAGACCCAGTGTGTGTGTCCAGTGGAAACCTCGTATGAATCTGATCTCAGGTCAGTATGGGTTAATAGTTCCGTCTGTGTGTGGTACCGTAATAATAACGTATACAGTTTAATTTGCCTCACCTCGCCTGGAGCAAATTAACCCATTCTGACCTGAGATCAGATTCAAACGAGGTTTCCACTGGACACACACACTGGGTCTGATTAACCCATTCTGACCTGAGATCAGATTCAAACGAGGTTTCCACTGGACACACACACTGGGTCTGATTAATGTCACGGATGGCACCTTGATCTAAAATTGGCTATGTTGTCTCAAATGTTTTATTGTTTTATTTTTGACGGGCGCTAGCCCCTCCTATATACAGGTTTAATGTTTATTTTTAGTTCAATGTTTGTTTTAAGAACGCCATTGACATCCATCCATCCATCCATCCATCCATCCATCCATCTTCAACCACTTATCCGTAGTCGGGTCGCGGGGGCAACGGCTCCACCATGCAGAAAGCTCCAGACTTCCCTCTCCAGAGCAACATTAGTGACTTCCTCCTGGGGGGGATCCCGAGACGTTCCAAGGCCAGTGAGTCGATGTATTTCCTCCAACTGCGCCTTGGTCTGCCCCGGGGTCTCCTCCCAGTGGGACGTGCGTCGAGGACCTCCCTATAGGGAGGCGCCCGAGAGGCATCCTAACCAGATGCCCAAACCGCCTTTACTGTTCTCACACTGTGTCAATAATGATCTAATGAAGGATTTGGTCCATTATTTCTCCACTTTAATAATAACAATTGGTGCTGGTATCTTATGTCATTTTAAACGTCGATTAGTCACGTTTACAACGAGGTATAGCGTGTAGGGATCGGACATTCCTGGACTGAGAAAAATCGTGGGACACATTTATTTTTAAGAAATTTAAAAAAAGAGGTGTTAATATTGTAATATTGTAACCGCGATGCTGCTAAAAGTCAGACATTAGTCCAGAAGGAGGTTTAGCAACTTTAGCACAAAAAAATTTGCAGATCTACGAGCTTGTAGATATGCTATTTTTTTATTAATTTTTTGATCGTGAAAATGTGGCACAAATTTTTGAATATGTATTCTTCTTTCGCAGGAAACGTATTTAACTCATATTTTAGCTTCCGGGCGAGGGAGGGGGGGGGGGGTGGGGGGGGGGGGGGGGGGTCGGCAGACACATGAAAACCACTGATATACAAACATAAGGTTTTTCAGAAAACTGTCATGATTTAGAGGACATTTGTATAGAATCTGGTCCTCATGTGACTCTCAAAGGGGGGGGGGGTTCCAAATGGACCCTTACAGGTCTGTAACTCTGAGAGTGTAACACATGGAACCAAATGGACCCTTACAGTGTCTGTAACTCTGAGAGTGTAACACATGGAACCAAATGGACCCTTACAGGTCTGTAACTCTGAGAGTGTAACACATGGAACCAAATGGACCCTTACAGGTCTGTAACTCTGAGAGTGTAACACATGGAACCAAATGGACCCTTACAGGTCTGTAACTCTGAGAGTTTAACACATGGAACCAAATGGACCCATACAGGTCTGTAACTCTGAGAGTGTAACACATGGAACCAAATGGACCCTTACAGGTCTGTAACTCTGAGAGTGTAACACATGGAACCAAATGGACCCTTACAGGTCTGTGACTCTGAGAATGTAACACATGGAACCAAATGGACCCTTACAGGTCTGTAACTCTGAGAGTGTAACACATGGAACCAAATGGACCCTTCATTCATGGGTCTGAAACATCTGTGTAACAATTTCTAACAAAATTACATTTTGCTACACTTTCTAGAGTTTAACATTTCTGTACTCTCTCAGAGTTAAGGGAGAGTCTTCGGGAAAATACACAAAAAAATTATAATAAGTTTGAGAACCTATAGAATAAGTGGTTGTTGGTATAGGCTATATACATTATAAATGAATGAACGCCACATTTTTAATCGAATCAAGAGATAATGAAGTAATAAAATTCAAAGAACGGAATCTTACCCTGCTGTCCGTGGACCACGGTCATTACGGTAGAAAACACACGCAGGAGAATCCACACAGTGACACCTTCATGTTGTTGCTGCGCGTTCGTCACCATCATAAAATAAACACAAATGCATCAATAAAAAAATAATGTAATAGTATTATTATGGTTTTATCCTGGACGCAAGGTGCGCGCCTCTGGCTCACACGCACGACTCCATGCACGCACGCACACTGAAGTGAAGAAGTGAAGTGAAGTTGTTCTCTCTTCTTGACTTGTTGTTTGTTGTTGCAGCCCCCATGCTGGCCTGTGATTGGCTGTCTCCGCCCCCATGCTGTGCGTGCCGTCACCGTGGATGGCTGTCCCCGCCCCCATGCATGCTGGCCTGTGATTGGCTGTCGCGGCCCACATGCCGCTGTGCGCTGTGATTGGCTGCTCCCGCGTGTCAGTCAACACATTTATTTTTCTCCACGCGTTCCATTCCCCATATTTGGGCAGCGCCGGTGGGGGGGGGGGGGGGTGGGTCACGTGGGTGGGCGGGGACTCTGGTGAAAATGCACTGGTTCCCAAAGCAGGGGTCGCGGACCCATATGGGGCCATTTTGTAGGCTGTGTATGGGTGACGGGTCGCATTCAATTATTATTCTATTTTTTATTTAGATTTTATTTTATTTTATTTTTGTTTGCTTTGTTGTATTATTTTACTTATGAAAGCCATTTATTTTTTAGAAGGTTAGCCAGGCACTATAAGCTTTGGCTTCAGCATACACCTTTTTGGTCTGTTTCTTTTGCAAAAAAATGTATTGATTTGATTGATTTGTTATAATGACCAAAACAAATAAAACTCTAAAAAAACTCTCAATTTTGAACACTGAATGCCGTTGATATAGACTAATGCAGGGGTACTCAACTGGCGGACCGCGGTCCACGACCGGACCGCGGACCACCTCTCTGCGGACCCTATAGGGATTCTTTTTTTTTGTTTTTTTTTTGCATCAGGTCAGGCCAGCAAAAGAAATCTCTCCTAAGCTCAGGCCAGGCCAGCCACAGTCAATTTCAATTCAATTCAGGCAGTGTTGCTGCAGCACAACTACATTGTGTGTCTTATGTTAATGGAGGGAAGTAGGCCTAGTTAATAATATAAATAACATCAGATGGTACATTTCTCATGTGAAATTGCTGCAAAGGCTCCCAAAATGTCCCCCAAGGGCCCCCAAAATTCTGGCGCGCGCTATGCTCGCGCGCAGTGTGATTTGGATTTGGAGTTCCACTCCGGGCGGCCTGCACTCTGCACCCCATTATTGGTTGGGTGGAAGGGGATTTGATTTGTATAAGCTTGGCTTGACCATACTAAACGGGCATAGAGCCCCGCTCTCCGATGGACGCCGCGCATGGGACCGGACCTCGGTCTTATTCAAAAAGATATTTGTGGACCTTCATCATTTCTAGTTGAGGACCCCTGGGCTAATGCATGGCCAGTTTTGAGTGTGCGTGTAAAAACACACACACATTAAAAGAATAATGATTGATTGGCCAGAACGAGTTGATGACACCGTAGATGAAAAGAGCGCCCCCCCGATCACTTCACACAGGTGTGATTTTTATATTTATTTTCTACATTTCCCATGTTTACATAATTTTAATAGAAAATAGAAAATAGAGAATTTGCGTAATTTCAGAGCTAAACCTTTTTATTGTATTTTGTATTTTTCTCTAATCGATTCCAGAAAATAAAAGGGAATAAAGACTTAGCTTATTGTGAAAAGTACCTGATATATACCTGATTGATTGATTGATTGATTGATTGATTGATTGATTGATTGATTGATTGATTGATTGATTGATTGATTGATTGATTGAAATATTTATTAACAGTTTGCAGAATTACAGTACATTTCAAGCACAAACTCAATAATACAAAGACTGTTAACTGTGAGTGGACGATCGACCCAATTAGGCATTACACTTGTTTACATTAGGGTCCACCATGTTCAATTGAATACTGGACAACCCTATAAACAATTTAGTATTATTTAGTATATGTATAAGGTTTTGCCCTCTCAAATGGTACCTCGTCAGATAATCCCCACATATCCTACAACAACTTCTGTAGTAGCTTTTCATGAATTATATTTGTACTTTAGGCTGTCATGAAAGTTTATAGTTAGAGAAATTGCTGTCCAGCCTCTCCCCACCCCCCACTGGGGGAAATTCTGGGAGGAAAACAGAAACGGGGTTACCGTTCAATTCATCAAAACATTTAGAGACTTACAAATAGACACTTCTATAAGTAGACACACCTACAAGCTCACAACACCAGTTTCTCTGGATAAAAAGTTAAATAAATGCCTAGTATAAAGTGTAAATTGCACAACCTGACTGTGTGAGCTTGTAGATCGGATTCAATATTTATTTTTAAAAGGGGCTTGAAGGGAGACAGAATAATATTGCCCCATCATTTGCGGCGGAACACTGCCACCCTGCGGTGAAACTGTGCAATGACTAAAGAACTAAAAAAACATTTGTTTCGTAAGCACTTTGGTTTGTAATACTGTAATACTGTCTATCTATGTACTGTAGCGTAGCCTACTTCACGTTTATATATTTGTATCACTACTCTAATGTATTGCATTGTGTTGTCGTTGTATTGTTGATCTATGTGATGCTCTTTTTGTTTTATTTCATTTTGTTTATTGTACCTTGTGACATTTGTTTTGAAAGGTCCTTTATAAATAAATAAAATGTACCTTACCTATAAAGTATGAACCTATAAAGCAGGGGTGCCCTGCACCCTTTTTTTGACCTGAGAGCTACTTTCAAAATGACCAGCTGAACAAGATCTACCCATTCTGACCTGAGATCAGATTCTAAAGATGTCTTCTACATCCTGACAGTTTCCCATTCTGACCTGAGATCAGATTCTAAAGATGTCTTCTACATCCTGACAGTTTTCCATTCTGACCTGAGATCAGATTCTAAAGATGTCTTCTACATCCTGACAGTTTTCCATTCTGACCTGAGATCAGATTCTAAAGATGTCTTCTACATCCTGACAGTTTTCCATTCTGACCTGAGATCAGATTCTACAAATGTCTTCTACATCCTGACAGTTTTCTGAAAAAGCTATAGTAGAGTAGAGTAGAGTTTTATTTGTTTTGGTCATTATAACAAATCAATCAAATCAAAATATATATATATATTTTGCAAAAGCTTAAGCTTATAGTGCCTACCCTTCTAACAGATAAATGGCTTTCATAGGTAAAATAATACAACAAAGCAAACAACAGAAGGGAGAAAAAGAAAACAAGAAAAGAAAACAAAAACAAACAAACATAACATAAAACAAAAACAAAGACAGACAGGACAATACAGTTAACAGGAACAAGACAACAAAAGAACAAAAACAACAACAACACAAAAACAACAACACAAAACGAGAAAACAAAACATCATATCAATGTTCTATAATTATGTATCTACTATTTTTGATCTATACAATTTTTTAAATGTATTTATTGTACTACAGTTTTTTTAGTTCGTCATCCAATCCATTCCACAGCTTGACCCCTCTGAGCGATATGCACCTCTCTGATGTTTGTTCTAGTATTTATTTGTTTGAACATGGAAGTGCCTCTTAGGTTGTAGCGGCTCTCTCTAGGCCAGAACAGCTCTTAGGTTGTATAGTGGCTCTCTCTCTCTAGGCCAGAACAGCTCTTAGGTTGTATAGCAGCTCTCTCTCTATAGGCCAGAACAGCTCTTAGGTTGTATAGTGGCTCTCTCTCTAGGCCAGAACAGCTCTTAGGTTGTATAGTGGCTCTCTCTCTAGGCCAGAACAGCTCTTAGGTTGTATAGTGGCTCTCTCTCTAGGCCAGAACAGCTCTTAGGTTGTATAGTGGCTCTCTCTCTAGGCCATAACAGCTCTTAGGTTGTAGCGGCTCTCTCTAGGCCAGAACAGCTCTTAGGTTGTAGCGGCTCTCTCTCTAGGCCAGAACAGCTCTTAGGTTGTAGCAGCTCTATCTCTAGGCCAGAACAGCTCTTAGGTTGTATAGCAGCTCTCTCTAGGCCAGAACAGCTCTTAGGTTGTAGCGGCTCTCTCTCTAGGCCAGAACAGCTCTTAGGTTGTAGCAGCTCTATCTCTAGGCCAGAACAGCTCTTAGGTTGTATAGCAGCTCTCTCTAGGCCAGAACAGCTCTTAGGTTGTAGCAGCTCTATCTCTAGGCCAGAACAGCTCTTAGGTTGTATAGCGGCTCTCTCTCTAGGCCAGAACAGCTCTTAGGTTGTAGCGGCTCTCTCTCTAGGCCAGAACAGCTCTTAGGTTATAGCGGCTCTCTCTCTAGGCCAGAACAGCTCTTAGGTTGTAGCGGCTCTCTCTAGGCCAGAACAGCTCTTAGGTTGTAGCGGCTCTCTCTAGGCCAGAACAGCTCTTAGGTTGTAGCGGCTCTCTCTAGGCCAGAACAGCTCTTAGGTTGTAGCGGCTCTCTCTAGGCCAGAACAGCTCTTAGGTTGTAGCGGCTCTCTCTAGGCCAGAACAGCTCGTAGGTTGTAGCGGCTCTCTCTAGGCCAGAACAGCTCTTAGGTTGTAGCGGCTCTCTCTAGGCCAGAACAGCTCTTAGGTTGTAGCGGCTCTCTCTAGGCCAGAACAGCTCTTAGGTTGTAGCGGCTCTCTCTAGGCCAGAACAGCTCTTAGGTTGTAGCGGCTCTCTCTAGGCCAGAACAGCTCTTGGATACAGCTCGGGAGCAGGTGATTTTGTGCCTTATACATTGTTATTGCGGTGTTTAGATCTACTATGAGTTTTAGGGTGTTTAATTGAATGAATAATAATATGTTTCTATGTCAGTGGTTCTTCGACTTTTCAAAAATAGCAGACCTACAAGCTCGCTGTGAGCTTGTAGATCAAGTCACCTTTAATTCAAGTGGCAGACATGCCAAGAATGGTCTTTTATATATTGAATTGAAATATTCTTTAGGGTCGTGTCATGTGGTCTTACCTGCACAGCCTTTGTGATCTGGTAGATCGGGATCTACCTTTTGGGCACCCCTGCTTTACCCCTGCAATTTGTATTAACTAGCTTGGGCAACACGCCCTAGTCATGTTATTATTTGATATTTTATTATTAGAATATATTCTTTTCATTATTATTATTATTTACAATCCTTAGGTTTACCAATATTATTCATATCTTAATTTCTGTTATTTAAGTTCATTACTGTGTAGCTTCTATAGGAAGGCCACTCGATAAGCCCCTTTGGGTTTCTTTTGGCACTTCCAGCACATCATGCATGTAACGAATCTTGTTTCCTATTTGAAATATTTGCTTTCTGTATTTTTTTTTATTTTACCATATTGTTGTTATTATTTTACATGTGCAATTAAACTAAACTACAGG
>NC_139698.1:4230356-4275356 GCF_964188405.1 Protomyctophum parallelum | reverse complement strand
CCAGCTTTAGTCCTGTTTTTGAGGGTCGCTAGCCCCTTTTATAAACAGCTTTAGTCCTGTTTTTGAGGGGTGCTAGCCCCTTCTAAACAGCTTTAGTACTGTTTTTGAGGGACGCTAGCCCCTTCTAAACAGCTTTAGTCCTGTTTTTGAGGGGCGCTAGCCCCTTCTAAACAGCTTTAGTCCTGTTTTTGAGGGGTGCTAGCCCCTTCTATAACCAGCTTTAGTCCTGTTTTTGAGGGACGCTAGCCCCCCTTCTATAACCAGCTTTAGTCCTGTTTTTGAGGGACGCTAGCCCCTTTTACAAACAGCTTTTGTCCCCACACGTCTCAAAATTTGCCATTGACAATGAACGGGGAAATTACATCAGAATTCTGCTAAATACAATATTAAATGATTACAGTCTCCGAGGTAAAAATACTTGAATGTGATTTTTTGCCTTTTCCCATCCATGTCAATAATTTCATATCAATTAAACTATACAACATTTCTCTTAACAAAATACAAGCACACGATTTCTCCGGTCAATTTGACATATGGCTCAAGTGCGTACAGTCAAAACTGTGGGAGGTATAATGCGTAAATCTTTACATTTTCTATTTAATTTATGTTCTTATATTCAATTTTGTTCTTTTCCATTGTTCTATCATTTTAACTACTTGTGTTTTATTGTATTATATGTCCTGCCCTGTGAAGCACTTTGAGCTGCATTTATGTATGAAAGGTGCTATACAATTAAAGTTTATTATTATTATTAAATGGTAAATGATAAATGGTGCATTTATATAGCGCCTTTATCCAAGGCGCTTTACATAGATTGTGCATTACATTCACCCATTCACACACACATTCATACACCGATGGCAGCGGAAACCATGCAAGGCACCAACCAGCACATCGGGAGCAATTAGGGGTTCAGTGTCTTGCTCAAGGACACTTCGACAGTAACTCTGGGGGAGCCCGGGTTCGAACTGGCAACCTTACGGTTACCATCCAGGCACTCTACCCCTGAGCCACCGCTGCCCCACTAAAGACTACTCCAGTGGAAGTATAAAAATACATAGAATAAAGTGTTACAATTACTAGAGTCTGGTTGATTTAGGTCATATGTAAACGAACAAATCAGCTAGCCAATCACAGGCAACAGACATTCTGATTGGCCAGTAGGCGTATAAGATGATGTATGATGATGATGATGTTTTCTATTTGTACGTCTCTAAATGTTCTGATGAATTGAATGAATTGGACCCTGTTGTAAACATAATTCCAAAGTGTACTTCCATTCCAAACTCTGACACTTGGAATGTAAAGACAGTAAGTATAGCTCTATGGTGGACTTTTATGAAACAAACACTTTGCAGACATAATTATAGCAATAATAATTAAAGCTTTTCGTATACAGCTGCCATGTTGGTGAGTTTGACGATATTACATTAGATATAGGACCGTTCTGTTCGGACCAATGGGCTGTCGATGGGAAGTTGCACCTATATGGTATAGCACCTTAACCCATTCTGACCTGAGATCAGATTCTAACGCACAGAAGAATGGTGGTTCTTTAACGCATTCTGACCTGAGATCAGATTCTAACGCACAGAAGAATGGTGGTTCTTTAACGCATTCTGAGCTGAGATCAGATTCTAACGCACAGAAGAATGGTGGTTCTTTAACGCATTTTGACCTGAGATCAGATTCTAACGCACAGAAGAATGGTGGTTCTTTAACGCATTCTGACCTGAGATCAGATTCTAACGCACAGAAGAATGGTGGTTCTTTAACGCATTCTGACCTGAGATCAGATTCTAACGCACAGAAGAATGGTGGTTCTTTAACGCATTCTGACCTGAGATCAGATTCTAACGCACAGAAGAATGGTGGTTCTTTAACGCATTCTGACCTGAGATCAGATTCTAACGCACAGAAGAATGGTGGTTCTTTAAAGCATTCTGACCTGAGATCAGATTAAAAAAATCTCTTCTTTAATCCTGACAGTTTTCAAAAAAATAGCAGACCTACAAGCTCATAGCGAGCCACTCGGCGGCGCTATGAGCTTGTAGATCTGCTATTGTTCAATAGCTAAAGCATAGCATGATGCTATAACACCAAAATGGGTTCCCGCCCAGAATGGGTTTTAATTACCGTGTGCATATCATCAATCACGATG
The DNA here is from genome assembly GCF_964188405.1 of Protomyctophum parallelum. Classification (NCBI taxonomy): domain Eukaryota; kingdom Metazoa; phylum Chordata; class Actinopteri; order Myctophiformes; family Myctophidae; genus Protomyctophum; species Protomyctophum parallelum. The sequence goes on along the minus strand of NC_139698.1, from coordinate 4,273,195 downwards.
CATTTGAACAATGTCTATGGAGGGGTGATGTTTATGTTAACATGCATTCGTGTGCGTGTGTGCGTGCGTGTGTGTGTGTGTGTGTGTGCGTGTGCGTGTGCGTGCATGCGTGCGAGCGTGTGCATGTGCGTGTGCGTGTGCGTGCGTGCGTGTGTGCGTGTGTGCGTGTGTGCGTGTGTGCGTGTGTGCATGTGTGCGTGTGTGCGTGCGTGCAGGTGATGGCGGCCGCTGAGGTCACCGCGTCGCCCCCGGGGGACACTGGGATGCTGACGGACGAGGAGGCGGGGCCTAGTGACATGGAGGCGGGGCCTAGTGACATGGAGGCGGGGCCTAGTGACGAGGAGGCGGGGCCTAGTGACAATAAGGCTCCAGTCATGCGGCATAGGCAGCTCGCCCAGCACGGGTAAACGTTGTAGTTTTATGAAGCCTTTTACTAGATTCTACAAAAAGAAAAACTGCTGTCTGAAGTGAAGTCCACATGCCAGAATGTAAACCCTCGATTCAGTTCAATTCGACAGTTGTGTCACGAACCGCCTACCTATCAGGTCGCCAGTGGTGGAAAGTAACTAAGTACTTTTACTTAAGTACTGTACTTAAGTACAATTTTGAGGTATTTGTGCTTTACTTGAGTATTTCCAATTTCCAGTACTTTTACTTCTACTCCACTACATCTCAGAGCCAACATTTGTACTTTTACTCCACTACAATTATTTGAAAACTTTAGTTACTTTAGTTACTTTGGCGATTTTAATTTTGATTAGAAAACATACATTAACCACTTCAACCCAATATATTTTGGCCATTTGAAAATAGCCGATCTACAAGCTCACAATGCGTCGCAACGCGACGCATTGTGAGCTTGTAGATCGGCTATTTTCAATAGACTTTGTACACATTTTGAACTTGTGAAGTGGGACATTCTGCAATATGAGTACTTTTACTTTTAGTACTTTAAGTACATTTTGATGCCGATACTTTTGCACTTTTACTCAAGTACATTTTCAATTCCGTACTTTTACTTGTAAAGGAGTAGTTCTAAATTGCAGTATTGGTACTTTTACTTAAGTAAAACAATTGAGTACTTTTTCCACCACTGCAGGTCGCCTTCACACATTAGGAAGCTTTACCGCGATTACAACGAATTACTGGCCGCGTATTGTCGCAAAGTGCGCTTTCGTTTGGCAGGTGTGAAGCCTCATTCCAATCCTAATGCGCCTCAAAGAGCCGTGCATGCCGTATAGAGCGGCGCAGTCCCTCCCCCTTTCAGAACAACGAACGGCCCAGGAAATGAAAACGCAATGCATTTTGACCATAGGCAGTTTTTATTTAATTTATTTAAAGACCTTTTAAGCGTCGTACGAAGACAACTCTTGTCGTGACAAATCATGACAACACACACAATATTTCGGGCCAAACAAAGAATTAGAAAGTAGTTAAAAAACGGCAGGTTACAACACTTTTTTTGTTGTTTTTCTTCTTTGTAAATATTAGCGTTTCCAATTGCTGCGGTGTGAAGGCAAACCGCAGCAAATGAAATAATTATGCAAGAATGATGCAACTTCTCCGCCCATTCGCATGGAGTCTACCGAAGAAGAGGTGTGAATGCGACCTTATAGTTCCTTTTAGGACGCAAGAAATGCAGAGAGAGAGAGAGAGAGAGAGAGAGAGAGAGAGAGAGAGAGAGAGAGAGAGAGACCCAGGAGTAGTGGTACCGGTATACTGTGGATCAGCGGTCCAGGCACCTTGGCTGGTATAATCCAGTCTGGCCGCGGGTTCGACTCCCCATCCCGACGGCCTTTATACTGCATGTCTCTCCTCATCTCCTGTCAGCCTATACTGTCTGTCCCTCCATTAAAAGATCTCTCTCTCTCTCTCTCTCTCTCTCTCTCTCTCTCTCTCTCTCTCTCTCTCTCTCAATTCAATTCAAAGGGCTTTATTGGCATGAGAAAACATACGTTTACATTGCCAAAGCAGAAAGAACAATACAACAATACAGCAATACAATCAAAACAAAAATTATGTACTTTGTCAGAATCTTCAATAGATCAACTTCTATATACCGAGGTCACTCGATGCAGGTATAGTGCAGGAATAATATACACAATGATTAGTCTTTAGGGTGGTTGTGTTCCGTTTGATATCCTTCTTGCTGCATGTGTTATTTGCACATTGTTGTACTTCGCCCAGCAGATATGGGAGTTTTTTGTCATTGGTCATGGTCATGGTCTCTCTCTCTCATTAGCAGGCACAGCACTACCCCTCTCTCTGTTTCTGGCGCCCCCTACTGGTATTAATAAGTCACATACTCGTGTTGTTCCAATTTCACGCATGCGCGCACACCACTCGTGCTCATGACAACAGGATACGCGTACACGGACGTTGCTGGTTGTAGAGGAGTCGTTGCACCACTCAAAAAAAGAAAAAAAAAAAGAACGTACAGGTGCGGAATGGCAACGTGGAATAAGGAGAGCAACCTGGAACGCAACGCAAGACGACACAGCGATGTCCAAACATTAACAAACATTAGTCAGTTCATTTTTCTTTTTAAAGGACAGTGGCAATCAGAGCACCTGCATCCCGGGGGCGCTGCTTAACCCATTCTGACCTGAGATCAGATTCATACGAGGGTTTCCACTGGACACACACTGGTTCTGATTAACCCATTCTGACCTGAGATCAGATTCTAAAAACGTTCAACCTGCGCTATAAGTTTGCGCTATACGTTTTCTGCAGTTAAGTAAAGTTCATTAAATCCATTGAGGCGGCTGTCTGTGTATGCAGAAGAAATCTATTCAAAACAACGTCTCTCATAATGATGTGGATTCTGTCGCCCTCTGCAGGCTAAATTATGACATTGCTGACACAGGCACCACTGTCCTGGCCATAGAAACATACCATGGTAAGATTACTAAGACACAGTCACTGCATTCTGTATTTATCTGATAAGGTTACTAAGACACAGTCACTGCATTCTGTATTTATCTGATAAGATTACTATACTAAGACACAGTCACTGCATTCTGTATTTATCTGATAAGATTACTATACTAAGACACAGTCACTGCATTCTGTATTTATCTGATAAGGTTACTAAGACACAGTCACTGCATTCTGTATTTATCTGATAAGGTTACTAAGACACAGTCACTGCATTCTGTATTTATCTGATAAGGTTACTAAGACACAGTCACTGCATTCTGTATTTATCTGATAGGTTACTAAGACACAGTCACTGCATTCTGTATTTATCTGATAGGTTACTAAGACACAGTCACTGCATTCTGTATTTATCTGATAGGTTACTAAGACACAGTCACTGCATTCTGTATTTATCTGATAGGTTAATAAGACACAGTCACTGCATTCTGTATTTATCTGATAAGGTTACTAAGACACAGTCACTGTATTCTGTATTTATCTGATAGGTTACTAAGACACAGTCACTGCATTCTGTATTTATCTGATAGGTTACTAAGACACAGTCACTGCATTCTGTATTTATCTGATAAGATTACTATACTAAGACACAGTCACTGCATTCTGTATTTATCTGATAGGTTACTAAGACACAGTCACTGCATTCTGTATTTATCTGATAGGTTACTATACTAAGACACAGTCACTGCATTCTGTATTTATCTGATAGGTTACTAAGACACAGTCACTGCATTCTGTATTTATCTGATAGGTTACTAAGACACAGTCACTGCATTCTGTATTTATCTGATAGGTTACTAAGACACAGTCACTGTATTCTGTATTTATCTGATAGGTTACTAAGACACAGTCACTGCATTCTGTATTTATCTGATAGGTTACTAAGACACAGTCACTGCATTCTGTATTTATCTGATAGGTTACTAAGACACAGTCACTGCATTCTGTATTTATCTGATAGGTTACTAAGACACAGTCACTGTATTCTGTATTTATCTGATAGGTTACTAAGACACAGTCACTGCATTCTGTATTTATCTGATAGGTTACTATACTAAGACACAGTCACTGCATTCTGTATTTATCTGATAGGTTACTAAGACACAGTCACTGCATTCTGTATTTATCTGATAGGTTACTAAGACACAGTCACTGCATTCTGTATTTATCTGATAGGTTACTAAGACACAGTCACTGTATTCTGTATTTATCTGATAGGTTACTAAGACACAGTCACTGCATTCTGTATTTATCTGATAAGGTTACTAAGACACAGTCACTGCATTCTGTATTTATCTGATAGGTTACTAAGACACAGTCACTGCATTCTGTATTTATCTGATAGGTTACTATACTAAGACACAGTCACTGCATTCTGTATTTATCTGATAGGTTACTAAGACACAGTCACTGTATTCTGTATTTATCTGATAGGTTACTATACTAAGACACAGTCACTGCATTCTGTATTTATCTGATAGGTTACTAAGACACAGTCACTGCATTCTGTATTTATCTGATAGGTTACTAAGACACAGTCACTGCATTCTGTATTTATCTGATAGGTTACTAAGACACAGTCACTGCATTCTGTATTTATCTGATAGGTTACTAAGACACAGTCACTGCATTCTGTATTTATCTGATAGGTTACTAAGACACAGTCACTGCATTCTGTATTTATCTGATAGGTTACTAAGACACAGTCACTGCATTCTGTATTTATCTGATAGATTACTAAGACACAGTCACTGCATTCTGTATTTATCTGATAGGTTACTAAGACACAGTCACTGCATTCTGTATTTATCTGATAGGTTACTAAGACACAGTCACTGCATTCTGTATTTATCTGATAGGTTACTAAGACACAGTCACTGTATTCTGTATTTATCTGATAGGTTAATAAGACACAGTCACTGTATTCTGTATTTATCTGATAGGTTACTAAGACACAGTCACTGCATTCTGTATTTATCTGATAAGGTTACTAAGACACAGTCACTGCATTCTGTATTTATCTGATAGGTTACTAAGACACAGTCACTACATTCTGTATTTATCTGATAGGTTACTAAGACACAGTCACTGCATTCTGTATTTATCTGATAGGTTACTAAGACACAGTCACTACATTCTGTATTTATCTGATAGATTACTAAGACACGGTCACTGCATTCTGTATTTATCTGATAGGTTACTAAGACACAGTCACTGTATTCTGTATTTATCTGATAAGGTTACTAAGACACAGTCACTGCATTCTGTATTTATCTGATAGGTTACTAAGACACAGTCACTGTATTCTGTATTTATCTGACAGATTACTAAGACACAGTCACTGCATTCTGTATTTATCTGATAAGGTTACTAAGACACAGTCACTGCATTCTGTATTTATCTGATAAGGTTACTAAGACACAGTCACTGCATTCTGTATTTATCTGATAGGTTACTAAGACACAGTCACTGTATTCTGTATTTATCTGATAGGTTACTAAGACACAGTCACTGCATTCTGTATTTATCTGATAGGTTACTAAGACACAGTCACTGCATTCTGTATTTATCTGATAGGTTACTAAGACACAGTCACTGCATTCTGTATTTATCTGATAGGTTACTAAGACACAGTCACTGTATTCTGTATTTATCTGATAAGGTTACTAAGACAAAGTCACTGTATTCTGTACTTATCTGATAGGTTACTAAGACACAGTCACTGCATTCTGTATTTATCTGATAGGTTACTAAGACACAGTCACTGCATTCTGTATTTATCTGATAAGGTTACTAAGACACAGTCACTGCATTCTGTATTTATCTGATAAGGTTACTAAGACACAGTCACTGCATTCTGTATTTATCTGATAAGGTTACTAAGACACAGTCACTGCATTCTGTATTTATCTGATAGGTTACTAAGACACAGTCACTGCATTCTGTATTTATCTGATAGGTTACTAAGACACAGTCACTGCATTCTGTATTTATCTGATAGGTTACTAAGACACAGTCACTGCATTCTGTATTTATCTGATAGGTTACTAAGACACAGTCACTGCATTCTGTATTTATCTGATAGGTTACTAAGACACAGTCACTGCATTCTGTATTTATCTGATAGGTTACTAAGACACAGTCACTGCATTCTGTATTTATCTGATAAGGTTACTAAGACACAGTCACCGCATTCTGTATTTATCTGACAGATTACTAAGACACAGTCACTGCATTCTGTATTTATCTGATAGGTTACTAAGACACAGTCACTGCATTCTGTATTTATCTGACAGGTTACTAAGACACAGTCACTGCATTCTGTATTTATCTGACAGGTTACTAAGACACAGTCACTGCATTCTGTATTTATCTGATAAGGTTACTAAGACACAGTCACTGCATTCTGTATTTATCTGACAGATTACTAAGATACAGTCACTGCATTCTGTATTTATCTGATAAGGTTACTAAGACACAGTCACTGTATTCTGTATTTATCTGATAAGGTTACTAAGACACAGTCACTGTATTCTGTACTTATCTGATAGGTTACTAAGACACAGTCACTGCATTCTGTATTTATCTGATAGGTTACTAAGACACAGTCACTGCATTCTGTATTTATCTGATAGGTTACTAAGACACAGTCACTGTATTCTGTATTTATCTGATAAGGTTACTAAGACACAGTCACTGCATTCTGTATTTATCTGATAGGTTACTAAGACACAGTCACTGCATTCTGTATTTATCTGACAGATTACTAAGATACAGTCACTGCATTCTGTATTTATCTGACAGATTACTAAGATACAGTCACTGCATTCTGTATTTATCTGACAGATTACTAAGATACAGTCACTGTATTCTGTATTTATCTGACAGATTACTAAGACACAGTCACTGCATTCTGTATTTATCTGACAGATTACTAAAATACAGTCACTGCATTCTGTATTTATCTGACAGATTACTAAGATACAGTCACTGCATTCTGTATTTATCTGACAGATTACTAAGATACAGTCACTGCATTCTGTATTTATCTGATAAGGTTACTAAGATACAGTCACTGTATTTCTCATCATAATATACTAGACCTTTAAGTGCCCGTCGGCTATACCGGCCTACTAGAGAACGATATGCGCCTTGGGGAACCTAATAATACCCCTTGGGGAACCTAATAATACCCCTTGGGGAACCTAATAATACCCCTTGGGGAACCTAATAATACCCCTTGGGGAACCTAATAATACCCCTTGGGGAACCTAATAATACCCCTTGGGGAACCTAATAATACCCCTTGGGGAACCTAATAATGCCCGTTGGGGAACCTAATAATGCCCGTTGGGGAACCTAATAATACCCGTTGGGGAACCTAATAATGCCCGTTGGGGAACCTAATAATGCCCGTTGGGGAACCTAATAATGCCCGTTGTCAACGTCAGAGCACCCGTTTTAACTCTGTCTGTGTCCCACATGGAGATCTCTGTCTGTGTCCCACATGGAGATCTCTGTATCTGTCTGTCTGTGTCCCACATGGAGATCTCTGTATCTGTCTGTCTGTGTCCCACATGGAGATCTCTGTCTGTGTCCCACATGGAGATCTCTGTATCTGTCTGTCTGTCTGTCTGTGTCCCACATGGAGATCTCTGTATCTGTCTGTCTGTCTGTGTCCCACATGGAGATCTCTGTATCTGTCTGTCTGTGTCCCACATGGAGATCTCTGTATCTGTCTGTCTGTGTCTCACATGGAGATCTCTGTATCTGTCTGTTTGTGTCCCACATGGAGATCTCTGTATCTGTCTGTCTGTGTCGCACATGGAGATCTCTGTATCTGTCTGTCTGTGTCCCACATGGAGATCTCTGTATCTGTCTGTCTGTGTCCCACATGGAGATCTCTGTCTGTGTCCCACATGGAGATCTCTGTCTGTGTCCCACATGGAGATCTCTGTATCTGTCTGTCTGTCTGTCTGTGTCCCACATGGAGATCTCTGTATCTGTCTGTCTGTCTGTGTCCCACATGGAGATCTCTGTATCTGTCTGTTTGTGTCCCACATGGAGATCTCTGTATCTGTCTGTCTGTGTCGCACATGGAGATCTCTGTATCTGTCTGTCTGTGTCCCACTTGGATATCTCTGTATCTGTCTGTCTGTGTCTCACATGGAGATCTCTGTATTTGTCTGTCTGCCAGTGTCTGAAGAGTGCAAACTGACTGTGAAAAATGGAGCGGTTAAGTAATCAATTGTCAGGTGTGGGGTTGCCTAGGCAATCAATTGGCTGAGGCAGAGGCTGGAAATTGCACAGATGAGGGGACTTTGGCTCATTATAGGCCCACTGGCAGAGCCTGAGCAGAGCCTTTTGTGGTGGTTCTGGACAACCGTGGGTCCGACCGACTGGAGTCCGGGCACTGCACTCCCTGCGGGGGTGTGGAACGCGTGTGTCAAATGTGAAGTCGGTGGGGCAAACGGTTCTTGTGTTATGTGCATTACAACAGCAATACGTACAACTTGACGCACGACATTTCAAAATGTCACGTTAAGGCAAGGGAAAAATGGGTGATTTTGACACGGACAATTTATTATATTATTGTAATTTTGCTGATGTCTGAGGTGGGCGGGTCTTTCAGTGCCTTCATGATGCTCAGTGACATCATATTGATGTCTGAGGTGGGCAGGTCTTTCATACCTCCATGATGAAAATATATTCAGACTCCATCTTGGCCCGTAGCACTTGCCTTAGCCTCGGCGACCTTACAGGCGTATGCAAAGGCTCAACTTTATGTAACTTAGATAGCATTGTAGACATAGCACTATATAGTATATATGCATATAGTTTCATTATATAGATATATTCCACTGTTATGTTCTTAGCTTACGTATGATTCATGATAACTATGACGTCTTTATATATCGCCATGTTTGTTGTTCTTGCTTAATGTAAATCGCTCTGGATTAAAGGCCTGTTCATAGTCTGGATTTTCGGTGGTGAGGCGACCACCGCTCCGGTGGTGAGGCGGCCACCGCTCCGGTGGTGAGCTGACCACCGCTCCGGTGGTGAGGTGATCACACCGCTCCGGTGGTGAGCTGACCACCGGAGCTGAAATAACGTTGAGCGGTGGTGAGTAAAAACAGAGAGAAGGGCTGGGGGCGGTGGCGGTGGTTTGCTCTTCACCGCGGCTCAGTGACGTCATGTTGTAGTTCGGTGGTCACCTCAGTGACGTCATGTTGTAGTTCGGTGGTCACCTCAGTGACGTCATGTTGTAGTTCGGTGGTCACCTCAGTGACGTCATGTTGTAGTTCGGTGGTCACCTCAGTGACGTCATGTTGTAGTTCGGCGGTCACCTCAGTGACGTCATGTTGTAGTTCGGTGGTCACCTCAGTGACGTCATGTTGTAGTTCGGTGGTCACCTCAGTGACGTCATGTTGTAGTTCGGTGGTCACCTCAGTGACGTCATGTTGTAGTTCGGTGGTCACCTCAGTGACGTCATGTTGTAGTTCGGTGGTCACCTCACCACCGAAGATCCAGACTATGTATGAGCCTTGAGAGCGTCTGCTAAATGCCTAAATTGTACACGCTATTAGATGACGATGGCGTAGAGGGTGAGGAGGTGGAGTACGGCTACCCCGTCACCTGTGGCGACAGCAGAGCGGTTCTCCTCTTCAAGAAGTTTGTGTGTCCTGGAATCAACGTCCGCTGTGTCAAGGTACACGCCCCTCCCGCTTCCAACCAATCAACGCACTGAAAGGGACCAAATTCACGTTAATTCAGAGCATTGAAGGCTGTCCTCTCAGTAGCGTCTACTGACCTACCACGATCTACTGACCGACCACGATCTACTGACCTACCACGATCTACTGACCTACCACGATCTACTGACCGACCACGATCTCACGACCACGTAGGGGACTAACGTGGTCGGTTAAGACTGATATGAGGTTAGGGGACTTAACGTGGTCGGTTAAGACTGCTATGAGGTTAGGGGACTGACGTGGCGGGTTAAGACTGATATGAGGTTAGGGGACTTAACGTGGCCGGTTAAGACTGATATGAGGTTAGGGGACTTACGTGGTCGGTTAAGACTGATATGAGGTTAGGGGACTTAACGTGGTCGGTTAAGACTGATATGAGGTTAGGGGACTTAATGTGGTCGGTTAAGACTGATATGAGGTTAGGGGACTTAATGTGGCCGGTTAAGACTGATATGAGGTTAGGGGACTTAACGTGGTCGGTTAAGACTGATATGAGGTTAGGGGACTTAATGTGGCCGGTTAAGACTGATATGAGGTTAGGGGACTTAACGTGGTCGGTTAAGACTGATATGAGGTTAGGGGACTTAACGTGGTCGGTTAAGACTGATATGAGGTTAGGGGACTTAATGTGGCGGGTTAAGACTGATATGAGGTTAGGGGACTTAACGTGGTCGGTTAAGACTGATATGAGGTTAGGGGACTTAACGTGGTCGGTTAAGACTGATATGAGGTTAGGGGACTTAACGTGGTCGGTTAAGACTGATATGAGGTTAGGGGACTTAACGTGGCGGGTTAAGACTGATATGACCCGATGTCCGCGGTCACGCGATCAGATCGGGGCAACCCTATGGTGATTGGCCGGCCCGTCCACATGTTCAGTGAGACTCGTTGGCGATTGGCCGTCCGCTGCAGGGTCAGTGACACTCGTTTGCGATTGGTGCTCCACAGTTCGCCGGTCAGCTGATCAGTCCCAAGCAGTTTGTCCAGCTGGCGGGGAAGGCTACGCTGAAGGACTGGAAGAGAGCCATCCGCCTGGGAGGAGTGATGCTGAGGTACGCACGCACGCACGCACGCACGCACGCACGCACGCACGCACGCACGCACGCACGCACGCACGCACGCACGCACAAACACACATGTTGACCTGAAAATGTCTCTTTGAAAATGACAGTTTTCTGAAAAAGCTATATATGTTTCTATAGTCAGTCGTTCTTCGATTTTTCAAAAATAGCAGACCGCTATTTTTGAGCTATTTTTGAGCTATTTTTGAGCTATTTTTGAGCTATTTTTGAGCTATTTTTGAGCTATTTTTGAGCTATTTTGAGCTATTTTTGAGCTATTTTTGAGCTATTTTTGAGCTATTTTTGAGCTATTTTTGAGCTATTTTTGAGCTTTTTTTGAGCTATTTTTGAGCTATTTTTGAGCTATTTTTGAGCTATTTTTGAGCTTGTAGATCTGCTATTTTTCAATAGCTAAAGCATGACATGATGCTATAACACCACAAAGGGGTTCCCGCACGGTTTTAAAGCCCTTCTCCACACGCACGCACACACACACACACACACACACACACACACACACACCCACACACGCACACACACACACACACACACACACACACACACACACACACACACCCACACCCACACACACACACAGGAAGATGATGGACTCGGGGCAGATCGATTTCTACCAGCACGACGCCGTGTGCACCAACACGTGTCGCAGCACCAAGTTCGACACGGCCGTCATCATCGGCGGCGGCGGCGGCGGCTCCCGGCTGCAGCTGCCCTCCTCCCTCCCGCCTGCAGGGGGCTCCACTGCGCAGCCCAGCAGCAGCTACAGCAACGGCGGCGGCGGCTCCTCGTCATCTCGGACGGACCCCGCGGCTGAGCGCGCGGCCGTGGCGGGAGGAAAGATGGCTCCCGCAGCAGGTAAAAGACCCTATAGCTATGGGGAGGCTCTCCAACGTTGAGGCGCGGGGCCCTGGTGGCAAGAGGTGGGACTGCAGGCGGACCCATGGAGGTATATATGACGCTCGTGCAGATCCTAACAACTTGCCAAGGGGAACCAGGCGCTCCGCTGTTCCCCGTGTGCCCACCCTTAAGCACCCCTCCTGGGCCTTAAGGCGTGGGGTCCCGCGGCCCAAAGAACCGCCCGCCCCTGGGAATCTTCCATACTCTAACATTTTAACCATGCCGGACCCCCCCCGGACCGCGAGAACCACGGGGCACTAAAGGGATAGTTCAGATTTTTTTTTTTAACTTAAAGGACCACTTCACCACTTTTCAACCTATCTTCATTATAATAGGTCCTCACTAATAATCATGAAAAAATGTCGCAATTCTTTTCTACTCGGTCTGTGTCTCATAGGAGGGCTGTGGGCAGTTCAGAAACCGTCTTCCAGTGACATCATCGATGGGGAATACAAGCTAATAGAAACTGCAGGCTTTCTAGTCCTGAAAAGTTGCAATGCGAAAATGGAAGCCATCGTTCTCACGATAATGAAAATCTAAACTTTTTTGTAAAAAGATATTGTTTAAAAAGAAATCTGCCTAATGATGATGTCACTGGAAGACACTTTCTAAACTGCCCACAGCCCTCCTATGAGACACAGACCGAGGAGAAAGAAATCGTGCCATTTTATCATGATTATTAGTGAGGACCTATTATAGGAAGATAGGTTGAAAAGTGGTGAAGTGGTCCTTTAAAATGTATTAATTGCCATTAATATAGTTGTTGCAACTGTATTAATTTATTGCCCGAGTCCCGTGGTCTCTGGTTTTGGTGAAATATCAATTAGTTCCGGTCATTTTGTGGGGGGGGGCACTGGGGGCCACGCAGTAAAGGTAAATTAATCCACAAAAAAATTGTATTGTTGACCTATTTCTAAAATATTAGTGCAACTTTCGTTATTGTTTTTGACCCCTCTATCACACGGAACTATGTTTTCTGTGTCCATATCACTACGACCCAAAAATAGTTCCATGTGATTGAGGGGTCAAAGTTGAACGGAACCCTTTAAATTAATAATTTAAGAAATGCCTATGGTCAAAATGCATTGCGATTCATTTCCTGGGCCACTCGTTGTTCTGAAAGGGGGAGGGACTGCGACGCTCTATAGACCTCTGGGAGATGGAGTCCTTCCCTGTTACAATGCCCTATAGACCCCTGGGAGATGGAGTCCGTCCCTGTTACAATGCCCTATAGACCCCTGGGAGATGGAGTCCGTCCCTGTTACAATGCCCTATAGACCCCTGGGAGATGGAGTCCGTCCCTGTTACAATGCCCTATAGACCCCTGGGAGATGGAGTCCGTCCCTGTTACAATGCCCTATAGACCCCTGGGAGATGGAGTCCGTCCCTGTTACAATGCTCTATAGACCTCTGGGAGATGGAGTCCGTCCCTGTTACAATGCCCTATAGACCCCTGGGAGATGGAGTCCGTCCCTGTTACAATGCCCTATAGACCCCTGGGAGATGGAGTATACCCGGGATTGAACCCATGAACTTGTGTGTGTGTGTGTGTGTGTGTGTGTGTGTGTGTGTGTGTGTGTGTGTGTGTGTGTGTGTGTGTGTGTGTGTGTGTGTGTGTGTGTGTGTGTGTGTGTGTGTGTGTGTGCGTGTGATGTTGGTGGTCTTAGGAGAGGAGGTGGTGAAGGCGGAGCATCCACCCGAGGAGAAGGCCAGTGCCACAGAAGGGTGGAGCTATGGAGGCCCCGCCCCCCCCACCTCCGTCAACAAGACGAAGAGGAGACCTCCTCCTCCTCAAATGGCCGGTCAGTGTTTTAAACACATTCTGGACTGGAACCCCTTTTGGTGTTTTTTAAGATTAAGGTTGGTGAGGGGTGCGTTAAAACGACCGGATTAAGGTTGGTGAGGGGTGCGTTAAAACGACCGGATTAAGGTTGGTGAGGGGTGCGTTAAAACGACCGGATTAAGGTTGGTGAGGGGTGCGTTAAAACGACCGGATTAAGGTTGGTGAGGGGTGCGTTAAAACGACCGGATTAAGGTTGGTGAGGGGTGGGTTAAAACGACCGGATTAAGGTTGGTGAGGGGTGCGTTAAAACGACCGGATTAAGGTTGGTGAGGGGTGCGTTAAAACGACCGGATTAAGGTTGGTGAGGGGTGCGTTAAAACGACCGGATTAAGGTTGGTGAGGGGTGCGTTAAAACGACCGGATTAAGGTTGGTGAGGGGTGCGTTAAGACGACCGGATTAAGGTTGGTGAGGGGTGCGTTAAGACGACCGGATTAAGGTTGGTGAGGGGTGTGTTAAGACGACCGGATTAAGGTTGGTGAGGGGTGCGTTAAAACTACCGGATTAAGGTTGGTGAGGGGTGCGTTAAAACGACCGGATTAAGGTTGGTGAGGGGTGCGTTAAGACGACCGGATTAAGGTTGGTGAGGGGTGCGTTAAAACGACCGGATTAAGGTTGGTGAGGGGTGCGTTAAAACGACCGGATTAAGGTTGGTGAGGGGTGCCTTAAAACGACCGGATTAAGGTTGGTGAGGGGGGCGTTAAAACGACCGGATTAAGCTTGGTGAGGGGTGCGTTAAAACGACCGGATTAAGGTTGGTGAGGGGTGCGTTAAAACGACCGGATTAAGGTTGGTGAGGGGTGCCTTAAAACGACCGGATTAAGGTTGGTGAGGGGGGCGTTAAAACGACCGGATTAAGCTTGGTGAGGGGTGCGTTAAAACGACCGGATTAAGGTTGGTGAGGGGTGCGTTAAAACGACCGGATTAAGGTTGGTGAGGGGTGCGTTAAAACGACCGGATTAAGGTTGGTGAGGGGGGCGTTAAAACGACCGGATTAAGCTTGGTGAGGGGTGCGTTAAGACGACCGGATTAAGGTTGGTGAGGGGTGCGTTAAAACGACCGGATTAAGGTTGGTGAGGGGTGCGTTAAAGCGACCGGATTAAGGTTGGTGAGGGGTGCGTTAAAGCGACCGGATTAAGGTTGGTGAGGGGTGCGTTAAAACGACCGGATTAAGGTTGGTGAGGGGTGCGTTAAAACGACCGGATTAAGGTTGGTGAGGGGTGCGTTAAGACGACCGGATTAAGGTTGGTGAAGGGTGCGTTAAAACGACCGGATTAAGATTGGTGAGGGGTGCGTTAAAACGACCGGATTAAGGTTGGTGAGGGGTGCGTTAAAACGACTGGATTAAGGTTGGTGAGGGGTGCGTTAAAACGACCGGATTAAGGTTGGTGAGGGGTGCGTTAAAACGACCGGATTAAGCTTGGTGAGGGGTGCGTTAAAACGACCGGATTAATGTTGGTGAGGGGTGGGTTAAAACGACCGGATTAAGGTTGGTGAGGGGTGCGTTAAAACGACCGGATTAAGGTTGGTGAGGGGGGCGTTAAAACGACCGGATTAAGGTTGGTGAGGGGGGCGTTAAGACGACCGGATTAAGGTTGGTGAGGGGTGCGTTAAAACGACCGGATTAAGGTTGGTGAGGGGTGCGTTAAAGCGACCGGATTAAGGTTGGTGAGGGGTGCGTTAAAACGACCGGATTAAGGTTGGTGAGGGGTGCGTTAAAACGACCGGATTAAGGTTGGTGAGGGGTGCGTTAAGACGACCGGATTAAGGTTGGTGAAGGGTGCGTTAAAACGACCGGATTAAGATTGGTGAGGGGTGCGTTAAAACGACCGGATTAAGGTTGGTGAGGGGTGCGTTAAAACGACCGGATTAAGGTTGGTGAGGGGTGCGTTAAAACGACCGGATTAAGGTTGGTGAGGGGTGGGTTAAAACGACCGGATTAAGGTTGGTGAGGGGTGCGTTAAAACGACCGGATTAAGGTTGGTGAGGGGTGCGTTAAAACGACCGGATTAAGGTTGGTGAGGGGTGCGTTAAAACGACCGGATTAAGATTGGTGAGGGGTGCGTTAAAACGACCGGATTAAGGTTGGTGAGGGGTGCGTTAAAACGACCGGATTAAGCTTGGTGAGGGGTGCGTTAAGACGACCGGATTAAGGTTGGTGAGGGGTGGGTTAAAACGACCGGATTAAGGTTGGTGAGGGGGGCGTTAAAACGACCGGATTAAGCTTGGTGAGGGGTGCGTTAAGACGACCGGATTAAGGTTGGTGAGGGGTGGGTTAAAACGACCGGATTAAGGTTGGTGAGGGGTGCGTTAAAACGACCGGATTAAGGTTGGTGAGGGGTGCGTTAAGACGACCGGATTAAGGTTGGTGAGGGGTGCGTTAAAACGACCGGATTAAGGTTGGTGAGGGGTGCGTTAAGACGACCGGATTAAGCTTGGTGAGGGGTGCGTTAAGACGACCGGATTAAGGTTGGTGAGGGGTGCGTTAAAACGACCGGATTAAGGTTGGTGAGGGGTGCGTTAAAACGACTGGATTAAGGTTGGTGAGGGGTGCGTTAAAACGACCGGATTAAGGTTGGTGAGGGGGGCGTTAAAACGACCGGATTAAGCTTGGTGAGGGGTGCGTTAAAACGACCGGATTAATGTTGGTGAGGGGTGGGTTAAAACGACCGGATTAAGGTTGGTGAGGGGTGCGTTAAAACGACCGGATTAAGCTTGGTGAGGGGTGCGTTAAAACGACCGGATTAATGTTGGTGAGGGGTGGGTTAAAACGACCGGATTAAGTTTGGTGAGGGGTGCGTTAAGACGACCAGATTAAGGTTGGTGAGGGGTGCGTTAAAACGACCGGATTAAGGTTGGTGAGGGGTGCGTTAAAACGACTGGATTAAGGTTGGTGAGGGGTGCGTTAAAACGACCGGATTAAGGTTGGTGAGGGGGGCGTTAAAACGACCGGATTAAGCTTGGTGAGGGGTGCGTTAAAACGACCGGATTAATGTTGGTGAGGGGTGGGTTAAAACGACCGGATTAAGGTTGGTGAGGGGTGCGTTAAAACGACCGGATTAAGGTTGGTGAGGGGGGCGTTAAAACGACCGGATTAAGGTTGGTGAGGGGGGCGTTAAAACGACCGGATTAAGGTTGGTGAGGGGGGCGTTAAAACGACCGGATTAAGTTTGGTGAGGGGTGGGTTAAAACGACCGGATTAAGGTTGGTGAGGGGTGCGTTAAGACGACCGGATTAAGGTTGGTGAGGGGTGCGTTAAAACGACCGGATTAAGGTTGGTGAGGGGTGCGTTAAAACGACCGGATTAAGGTTGGTGAGGGGTGCGTTAAAGCGACCGGATTAAGGTTGGTGAGGGGTGCGTTAAAACGACCGGATTAAGGTTGGTGAGGGGTGCGTTAAAACGACCGGATTAAGGTTGGTGAGGGGTGCGTTAAGACGACCGGATTAAGGTTGGTGAAGGGTGCGTTAAAACGACCGGATTAAGATTGGTGAGGGGTGCGTTAAAACGGCCGGATTAAGGTTGGTGAGGGGTGCGTTAAAACGACCGGATTAAGGTTGGTGAGGGGGGCGTTAAAACGACCGGATTAAGCTTGGTGAGGGGTGGGTTAAAACGACCGGATTAAGGTTGGTGAGGGGTGCGTTAAAACGACCGGATTAAGGTTGGTGAGGGGTGCGTTAAAACGACCGGATTAATGTTGGTGAGGGGTGGGTTAAAACGACCGGATTAAGGTTGGTGAGGGGTGCGTTAAAACGACCGGATTAAGCTTGGTGAGGGGTGCGTTAAAACGACCGGATTAATGTTGGTGAGGGGTGGGTTAAAACGACCGGATTAAGTTTGGTGAGGGGTGCGTTAAGACGACCAGATTAAGGTTGGTGAGGGGTGCGTTAAAACGACCGGATTAAGGTTGGTGAGGGGTGCGTTAAAACGACTGGATTAAGGTTGGTGAGGGGTGCGTTAAAACGACCGGATTAAGGTTGGTGAGGGGGGCGTTAAAACGACCGGATTAAGCTTGGTGAGGGGTGCGTTAAAACGACCGGATTAATGTTGGTGAGGGGTGGGTTAAAACGACCGGATTAAGGTTGGTGAGGGGTGCGTTAAAACGACCGGATTAAGGTTGGTGAGGGGGGCGTTAAAACGACCGGATTAAGTTTGGTGAGGGGTGCGTTAAGACGACCGGATTAAGGTTGGTGAGGGGTGCGTTAAAACGACCGGATTAAGGTTGGTGAGGGGTGCGTTAAAACGACCGGATTAAGGTTGGTGAGGGGTGCGTTAAAGCGACCGGATTAAGGTTGGTGAGGGGTGCGTTAAAACGACCGGATTAAGGTTGGTGAGGGGTGCGTTAAAACGACCGGATTAAGGTTGGTGAGGGGTGCGTTAAGACGACCGGATTAAGGTTGGTGAAGGGTGCGTTAAAACGACCGGATTAAGATTGGTGAGGGGTGCGTTAAAACGACCGGATTAAGGTTGGTGAGGGGTGCGTTAAAACGACCGGATTAAGGTTGGTGAGGGGGGCGTTAAAACGACCGGATTAAGCTTGGTGAGGGGTGGGTTAAAACGACCGGATTAAGGTTGGTGAGGGGTGCGTTAAAACGACCGGATTAAGGTTGGTGAGGGGTGCGTTAAAACGACCGGATTAAGGTTGGTGAGGGGTGCGTTAAAACGACCGGATTAAGATTGGTGAGGGGGGCGTTAAAACGACCGGATTAATGTTGGTGAGGGGTGGGTTAAAACGACCGGATTAAGGTTGGTGAGGGGTGCGTTAAAACGACCGGATTAAGGTTGGTGAGGGGGGCGTTAAAACGACCGGATTAATGTTGGTGAGGGGTGGGTTAAAACGACCGGATTAAGGTTGGTGAGGGGTGCGTTAAAACGACCGGATTAAGGTTGGTGAGGGGTGCGTTAAAACGACCGGATTAATGTTGGTGAGGGGTGGGTTAAAACGACCGGATTAAGGTTGGTGAGGGGTGCGTTAAAACGACCGGATTAAGGTTGGTGAGGGGTGGGTTAAAACGACCGGATTAAGGTTGGTGAGGGGTGCGTTAAAACGACCGGATTAAGGTTGGTGAGGGGTGCGTTAAAACGACCGGATTAAGGTTGGTGAGGGGTGCGTTAAAACGACCGGATTAAGGTTGGTGAGGGGTGCGTTAAAACGACCGGATTAAGGTTGGTGAGGGGTGCGTTAAAACGACCGGATTAAGGTTGGTGAGGGGTGCGTTAAAACGACCGGATTAAGCTTGGTGAGGGGTGCGTTAAGACGACCGGATTAAGGTTGGTGAGGGGTGGGTTAAAACGACCGGATTAAGGTTGGTGAGGGGTGCGTTAAAACGACCGGATTAAGGTTGGTGAGGGGTGCGTTAAGACGACCGGATTAAGGTTGGTGAGGGGTGCGTTAAAACGACCGGATTAAGGTTGGTGAGGGGTGCGTTAAGACGACCGGATTAAGCTTGGTGAGGGGTGCGTTAAGACGACCGGATTAAGGTTGGTGAGGGGTGCGTTAAAACGACCGGATTAAGGTTGGTGAGGGGTGCGTTAAAACGACCGGATTAAGGTTGGTGAGGGGTGCGTTAAGACGACCGGATTAAGGTTGGTGAGGGGTGCGTTAAGACGACCGGATTAAGGTTGGTGAGGGGTGCGTTAAGACGACCGGATTAAGGTTGGTGAGAGGTAGGGGTGGGTCCAGAACCTCGGGACCAAGTATGTACCGAACCGAACGTGCTTGGGTACCGGGTACCTATTACATTACCCATTGCTGCCTGAGTTGCCTCACTGCTAGCCTCGATACCCAGGCTTTCATTTCGTCTGCGCGAAAGATGAAAGCCTGGAAAAAGCCGTGGGCTGAACCAGTCTAAAAGTGGGAGTCAACCCTTCCGGGTGGGCGTCGCTCTAAATGATGTGACGTAGCGCTGCACTAGGGGGGAGAGGAGGGGCCGGGGGTGACGGACAGATCGATGAGATCCAATCAGGGTGCGCGCATTTCTGAGGCGCGACCCGCCCCTCTAGACCAGAAATGTCTCTGTTTACGTCAGGCTACCTCACTGCATGATCATGCCTGTGCGCTGCACAGCATTGAATCAACATCAAACAACCTCGAATGCGTGCCCGTGTGTGTGCCCGTGCGCGTGTGTGTGTGTGTGTGTGTGTGTGTGTGTGTGTGTGTGTGTGTGATCACACAAGAAAAACAACAAATGTTACCCTACTCTGGCAGCCCGTGTGCATGCAAACCACAGTGTGCAAGCCGCCTTTGTTTTCAATGATCCCTCCATTCTCACGTCGGTAAACCTAGCTAAGGTGTGTGTGCGTGTGCGTGTGCGTGTGTGTGTGTGTGTGTGTGTGTGTGTGTGTGTGTGTGTGTGTGTGTGTGTGTGTGTGTGTGTGTGTGCAGCAGGGACGCTGGCCCTGTGGCAGGGTGTGGCCGCCCAGGGCCTGCTGGGACAGGTGTTGTCCAGCGTCCACACTGAGCTGCTGTCGGCTCTCAGAGGAGCGGAGCGACGCGCTGAGCGCTGCACCCTGCTGGACACAGGTGAGAACACGCCCTGATCACATGACACTGATCACATGACCACACCCTAATGTAACACTGAACACTGACCACATGCACCCCGATCACATGACCACACCCTGATCACACAGACATACGTGGGTAACGAAACACGAACCTTTGAAGACAGAAGTGTGTGTAAACACAAACTTTGTAAACACAAAACATTGAAGTGTATAAATGTAAACACAAACATTGTAAACACAAACTTTGAAGTGTGTAAATGTAAACACAAACAATGTAAACACAAACATTGAAGTGTATAAATGTAAACACAAACATTGTAAACACAAACTTTGAAGTGTGTAAATGTAAACACAAAACATTGTAAACACAAAACATTGAATTGTATAAATGTAAACACAAACATTGAAGTGTGTAAATGTAAACACAAACATTGTAAACACAAACTTTGAAGTGTGTAAATGTAAACACAAACATTGTAAACACAAACTTTGAAGTGTGTAAATGTAAACACAAACATTGTAAACACAAACTTTGAAGTGTATAAATGTAAACACAAACATTGAAGTGTGTAAATGTAAACACAAACATTGTAAACACAAACTTTGAAGTGTGTAAATGTAAACACAAACATTGTAAACACAAACTTTGAAGTGTATAAATGTAAACACAAACATTGAAGTGTGTAAATGTAAACACAAACATTGTAAACACAAAACATTGAAGTGTATAAATGTAAACACAAACATTGAAGTGTGTAAATGTAAACACAAACATTGTAAACACAAAACATTGAAGTGTATAAATGTAAACACAAACATTGTAAACACAAAACATTGAAGTGTGTAAATGTAAACACAAACATTGAAGTGTGTAAATGTAAACACAAACATTGTAAACACAAACATTGAAGTGTGTAAATGTAAACACAAACAATGTAAACACAAACATTGAAGTGTATAAATGTAAACACAAACATTGTAAACACAAAACATTGAAGTGTGTAAATGTAAACACAAACATTGAAGTGTGTAAATGTAAACACAAACATTGTAAACACAAACATTGAAGTGTGTAAATGTAAACACAAACAATGTAAACACAAACATTGAAGTGTATAAATGTAAACACAAACATTGTAAACACAAAACATTGAAGTGTATAAATGTAAACACAAACATTGAAGTGTGTAAATGTAAACACAAACATTGAAGTGTGTAAATGTAAACACAAACATTGAAGTGTGTAAATGTAAACACAAACATTGAAGTGTGTAAATGTAAACACAAACATTGAAGTGTGTAAATGTAAACACAAACATTGAAGTGGTGTGACGATGTACGATAATAAGAGCGAAGGTTCCATGCATGCCGGCTTCGTGGTGGGAGTTTTTCTGTGCCATTCTGCCGTGGTCGGACATGAGCGAACGATACTAGTACCAGAAAAACACAGCGAACTGTCGGAGGCCTGAACGACCATGACAGGTCTGATGTGTACACTCCAAGAGTGTCCAAATGATTCGGTTTGTATACACTCTCAAGTTAAAGGGCTTTCTCTCTCTCTCTGTGTGTGTGTGTGCGTGCGTGCGTGCGCGTGTCAGATGCGTTCATACTGACCTCTCTGTGTGAGACGTTTGGACTGTTGGACTCTGTGAAGAGAGCTGTGGAGAGGAGGCGTTGTGAAGGGACGACCACTCACACTACTACACACTGCTACGGTAAGAATTAATATACACTACACACTGCTACGGTAAGAACTAATATACACTACACACTGATACGGTAAGAACTAATATACACTACACACTGATACGGTAAGAACTAACACACTACTACACACTGCTACGGTAAGAACTAATATACACTACACACTGCTACGGTAAGAACTAATATACACTACACACTGATACAGTAAGAACTAACACACTACTACACACTGCTACGGTAAGAACTAACACACACTACACACTGCTACGGTAAGAACTAAAATGTCCTGACAGTTTTCTGAAAAGAAAAACATGTTTCCATGTCAGTGGTTCTCAAACATTTTCATGTCAAGTCCCCCCCAAAAAATATCTGTATTTGGCCATCTGAAATATGTTGTTCCAGGGAGGGACATTTTGATGCCAATACTTTTGTACTTTGTATTTCTATATTGCAATTGGTGATGCACCGAATATTCAGATATTTGGTATTCGGTTTTCCGTTTTCGGCCAACTGTTTCCTATATTCGGTATTGGGTTTCGGCCAAGAATGTCCCTTTCAGTGCAGTAGCGGCAGTATGCATTTGCACGTTGCTCCAGTCAAAGTGCACAGCCTCCATGTTGCTCCAGTCAAAGTGTACAGCCTCCATGTTGCTCCAGTCAAAGTGCACAGCCTCCATGTTGCTCCAGTCAAAGTGTACAGCCTCCATGTTGCTCCAGTCAAAGTGTACAGCCTCCATGTTGCTCCAGTCAAAGTGTACAGCCTCCACGTTGCTCCAGTCAAAGTGTACAGCCTCCATGTTGCTCCAGTCAAAGTGTACAGCCTCCATGTTGCTCCAGTCAAAGTGTACAGCCTCCATGTTGCAGCTGCGTCTAATTTCTCCCGGCGACTCCAGCCGGGAGATGCCTAATATATATGCCCAAGAAAGCATACAGGTTATCATTCAGGTTATCATCTACAGGTTATCATTCAGGTTATCATCTACAGGTTATCATTCAGGTCAGTCAAAGTGTGTGACCAACGTGTGTGTCATGTTTCTTTGTCCCTCAGCGCTGGAGGACAGCTTGGGGAGTCGCCACCCCATGGAGGACAGCTTGGGGAGTCGCCACCCCATGGAGGACAGCTTGGAGGAAGCGAGGGGGAGGAGGGACAGGGAGGAGGGAGAGGGGGGGAGGAGGGACAGGGAGGAGGGAGAGGGGGGGAGGAGGGACAGGGAGGAGGGAGAGGGGGGGAGGAGGGACAGGGAGGAGGGAGAGGGGGGGAGGAGGGACAGCCACGGCGACAGTCGGTCGCTCAGGGCCGTGGCCTCCAAGCGGCCGCGGCTGCAGCGCCACAGCGCCCCCACTGGCCAAACGCAGGACTGCGTCCGCGGCCAGCTAACCGGCGGGCCGCGGCGCTAGCTAACAGGGGATAGTGCAGCGGCCGGACACGGTCTGGGGGAGAAGAGGTGTTGAAGACACATCCATAGCTCCAGGAGACATGTGGATTGATTGATTGATTGATTGATTGATTGATTGATTGATTGATTGATTGATTGATTGATTGATTGATTGATTGATTGATTGATTGATTGATTGATTGATTGATTGATCGAGAATGTATTATGTTGTCCCACAGAAGCAAAGATTTGAGGTAAAAAGCGTTCGCTCTGAAAGCATATATTCACCGATTCGCGTCACATTTTCACGACCCTTTCAAAAAAATAGCAGACCTACATAAGCTCGCAGCACGGCACTCGGTGCCACGCTGCGCTGCTTGTAGATCTGCTATTTCTTTCAATAGCTAAAGTATAACATGCTGGTGCTTTTAAACACCAAAAGGGGTCCCCTGTCCTGAATGGGTTAAGGCCCTAACTAAACCTATAACGCGCTCCGCAGCGCTCCTAGCTGGAACCACGCCTTGTGTTTCTCTGTCAGTCTCACCTAAACACGCTGACATAGCATGGAATTACGTACATAATATCAGTGGTGGAAAGTAACTAAGTACTTTTACTTAAGTACAATTTTGTGAGGTATTTGTGCTTTACTTGAGTATTTCCAATTTCCAGTACTTTTACTTCTACTCCACTCCATCTCAGAGCCAACATTTGTACTTTTACTCCACTACAATTATTTGAAAACTTTAGTTACTTTGGCGATTTTAATTTTGATTAGAAAACATAAATTAACCACTTCAACCCAATATATTTTGGCCATTTGAAAATAGCCGATCTACAAGCTCACAATGCATCGCAACGCGACGCATTGTGAGCTTGTAGATCGGCTATTTTCAATAGACTTTGTACACATTTTGAACTTGTGAAGTGGGACATTCTGCAATATGAGTACTTTAACTTTTAGTACATTTTGATGCTGATACTTTTACACTTTTACTCAAGTACATTTTCAATTCCGTACTTTTACTTGTAAAGGAGTAGTTCTAAATTGCAGTATTGGTACTTTTACTTAAGCAAAACAATTGAGTACTTTTTCCACCACTGCATAATATGCCTATAGAAAACCCATACCGTGGCGGGAGGGAGGCCATCTCTATAAACCCATACCGTGGCGGGAGGGAGGCCACGGGAGACACCACCGAGTGGCAGTGGTGGAAAGTAACTAAGTACTTTTACTTAAGTAAGGCCTAAGGCCTCTAAAGCAGGGCTCCCCAACCCTTTTCCCTTCTCTGACGGGCAGTGGCGTGCACAGACATTTAGAGGGGCAGGTGCTCAAGTGAAAAAAGGGGCACCTTGTGCAGCGCATTTTGGGGTGGGAACCCATTTTGGTGCTTTAGCTATTGAAAAATAGCAGATCTACAAGCTCATAGCGCGCCACCGAGTGGCGCGCTACGAGCTTGTAGGTCTGCTATTTCTTTTTTGTATCGAAGAACCACTGACATAGAAACATAGCTTTAGATTGTGGGGGGCCTAAATAATATAGTAGAAGCGTTTTTTATCAATATTTGATCAATGTCACCGCATGGTCCACACACTACAAATTAGGGGAAAAAAACAAACAAAAAAAAATGTTTTTTTTTTTTTTTTTTTTAAGAGCACATTGCCAAAACGGCAGGGGGTGCTCTAGCACCCCCTAGTGTCTATCTGTGCACGCCACTGCTGATGGGGGCACCGAGTGGCCCCTAGAGCAGGGCTCCACAACCCTTTTCCCTTCTCTGATGGGGGGCACCGAGTGGCCCCTAAAGCAGGGCTCCCCAACCCTTTTCCCTTCTCTGATGGGGGGCACCGAGTGGCCTCTAGAGCAGGGCTCCCCAACCCTTTTCCCTTCTCTGATGGGGGCACAGAGTGGCCTCTAAAGCAGGGCTCCCCAACCCTTTTCCCTTCTCTGATGGGGGCACCGAGTGGCCCCTAAAGCAGGGCTCCCCAACCCTTTTCCCTTCTCTGATGGGGGCACAGAGTGGCCTCTAAAGCAGGGCTCCCCAACCCTTTTCCCTTCTCTGATGGGGGGCACCGAGTGGCCTCTAAAGCAGGGCTCCCCAACCCTTTTCCCTTCTCTGATGGGGGCACCGAGTGGCCCCTAAAGCAGGGCTCCCCAACCCTTTTCCCTTCTCTGATGGGGGGCACCGAGTGGCCTCTAGAGCAGGGCTCCCCAACCCTTTTCCCTTCTCTGATGGGGGGCACCGAGTGGCCTCTAGAGCAGGGCTCCCCAACCCTTTTCCCTTCTCTGATGGGGGGCACCGAGTGGCCCCTAAAGCAGGGCTCCCCAACCCTTTTCCCTTCTCTGATGGGGGGCACCGAGTGGCCCCTAAAGCAGGGCTCCCCAACCCTTTTCCCTTCTCTGATGGGGGCACCGAGTGGCCCCTAAAGCAGGGCTCCCCAACCCTTTTCCCTTCTCTGATGGGGGGCACCGAGTGGCCTCTAAAGCAGGGCTCCCCAACCCTTTTCCCTTCTCTGATGGGGGGACCGAGTGGCCCCTAAAGCAGGGCTCCCCAACCCTTTTCCCTTCTCTGATGGGGGGCACCGAGTGGCCTCTAAAGCAGGGCTCCCCAACCCTTTTCCCTTCTCTGATGGGGGGACCGAGTGGCCCCTAAAGCAGGGCTCCCCAACCCTTTTCCCTTCTCTGATGGGGGGCACCGAGTGGCCCCTAAAGCAGGGCTCCCCAACCCTTTTCCCTTCTCTGATGGGGGGCACCGAGTGGCCTCTAAAGCAGGGCTCCCCAACCCTTTTCCCTTCTCTGATGGGGGGCACCGAGTGGCCTCTAAAGCAGGGCTCCCCAACCCTTTTCCCTTCTCTGATGGGGGGCACCGAGTGGCCTCTAAAGCAGGGCTCCACAACCCTTTTCCCTTCTCTGATGGGGGGCACCGAGTGGCCCCTAAAGCAGGGCTCCCCAACCCTTTTCCCTTCTCTGATGGGGGCACCGAGTGGCCTCTAGAGCAGGGCTCCCCAACCCTTTTCCCTTCTCTGATGGGGGCACCGAGTGGCCCCTAAAGCAGGGCTCCCCAACCCTTTTCCCTTCTCTGATGGGGGCACCGAGTGGCCCCTAAAGCAGGGCTCCCCAACCCTTTCCCCTTCTCTGATGGGGGGCACCGAGTGGCCCCTAAAGCAGGGCTCCCCAACCCTTTTCCCTTCTCTGATGGGGGCACCGAGTGGCCCCTAAAGCAGGGCTCCCCAACCCTTTTCCCTTCTCTGATGGGGGGCACAGAGTGGCCCCTAAAGCAGGGCTCCCCAACCCTTTTCCCTTCTCTGATGGGGGGCACCGAGTGGCCCCTAAAGCAGGGCTCCCCAACCCTTTTCCCTTCTCTGATGGGGGGCACAGAGTGGCCTCTAAAGCAGGGCTCCACAACCCTTTTCCCTTCTCTGATGGGGGGCACCGAGTGGCCTCTAAAGCAGGGCTCCCCAACCCTTTTCCCTTCTCTGATGGGGGGCACCGAGTGGCCCCTAAAGCAGGGCTCCCCAACCCTTTTCCCTTCTCTGATGGGGGCACCGAGTGGCCTCTAAAGCAGGGCTCCCCAACCCTTTTCCCTTTCCTGATGGGGGGCACAGAGTGGCCCCTAAAGCAGGGCTCCCCAACCCTTTTCCCTTCTCTGATGGGGGGCACAGAGTGGCCCCTAAAGCAGGGCTCCCCAACCCTTTTCCCTTCTCTGATGGGGGGCACCGAGTGGCCCCTAAAGCAGGGCTCCCCAACCCTTTTCCCTTCTCTGATGGGGGGCACCGAGTGGCCCCTAAAGCAGGGCTCCCCAACCCTTTTCCCTTCTCTGATGGGGGGCACCGAGTGGCCCCTAAAGCAGGGCTCCCCAACCCTTTTCCCTTCTCTGATGGGGGGCACCGAGTGGCCCCTAAAGCAGGGCTCCCCAACCCTTTTCCCTTCTCTGATGGGGGGCACCGAGTGGCCTCTAAAGCAGGGCTCCCCAACCCTTTTCCCTTCTCTGATGGGGGCACCGAGTGGCCTCTAAAGCAGGGCTCCCCAACCCTTTTCCCTTCTCTGATGGGGGGCACCGAGTGGCCTCTAAAGCAGGGCTCCCCAACCCTTTTCCCTTCTCTGATGGGGGGCACAGAGTGGCCTCTAAAGCAGGGCTCCCCAACCCTTTTCCCTTCTCTGATGGGGGGCACAGAGTGGCCCCTAAAGCAGGGCTCCCCAACCCTTTTCCCTTCTCTGATGGGGGGCACAGAGTGGCCTCTAAAGCAGGGCTCCCCAACCCTTTTCCCTTCTCTGATGGGGGGCACCGAGTGGCCTCTAAAGCAGGGCTCCCCAACCCTTTTCCCTTCTCTGATGGGGGGCACAGAGTGGCCTCTAAAGCAGGGCTCCCCAACCCTTTTCCCTTCTCTGATGGGGGGCACCGAGTGGCCTCTAAAGCAGGGCTCCCCATCCCTTTTCCCTTTCCTTGAGGGGGGGCACCGAGAGCCGCGCTATACGAGCTTGTAGATCTGCTGTTTTAAAGTATATATAAGCTATAAAGTATGACATAATGCTTAAAACACAATGGGGTTCCCGTCCAGAACGAGTTACCGTTAAAGGGATACTATAGGCAACATTTGTATTGTATTATTTGTTTTCTTCTTTTAAATATATGTATATAAATAAATATCTTAGCTCCTATTTATCAGCCACTATATCATTGTATTGGTGTGTGTTTCCTTTGCAGAAAAGAGTATTTGGGTTTTCGTTCCACTGTTTATGTTGACATTCAACCCTTGCAGGGAAGTGTTTTTTGTCCCTATTACCATGGGCCGAATGGGGGGAGGGGTGCAGTACTTAAAGGTCACATTCTCACCTAATACTTCGGTAGACTCAGATCCGTATGGGCGGAGATTTGGGGATTCTTGCATATTTCATTCGCTGCGGTTTGCCTTCACACACTGTCATCCGTAGCAGCAATTGGAAACGCAGCAGGGGGGACCTTTATCAATGTGTTCATAAACAGGGCTGCACATAAGTGGTGCGCAGGTGCGCATGCGCGGTAAAAATTAAAAATGCGCTGTCAATCAAGCGCCGGGAAGCGCTTCTGCGTACCAACAGCTGGGGCCGCCCAGAATGATTATTATGGCCAGAATACTAGAAAATGTTGTGGCGAGAGCATTTCCCACCGACTGCCACTCAAAGTGGCTACTGGCCCAATCACAGCGCGTCCTTACTCATAAGGGGGAGGATCCATGCTTCTTTCTGAGTGCTAGGAGCCTGGGAGGAGGCGGAGGGCGGTTGACAGGAAAACCTTACACAAATAGTTTCGTCTTCTCTTCTCCGTTTCAGATAGCAAATTACTGTAGTCCCCGGTGTAAAAGGTCATGCTTTGGATGCTTTGCACTCTTCCCATTTGCCGCTGTGCTTGTGTTTGTTTTCCGGCTGTTGGAGTAGCATGGTTGCTCGTGTGCGATGCCGTCTCAAAACCCGAATCCGAGGCAGAAACCATATTAGCGTCTCTCACAGCCTAGGCACCGGCCACCGACTTTTTACGGGTACTAAGGTTTTAGTTCCGACATAGTGGAGTGGGAAGAGTTTAAAGCATTGCGGACTGGCACTGCTGCTGCCCAACATGAACACCGTGTCTCGACATACTGTCCCTTATTATCGTAAAGTCGGGTAGTGTACACTGTTTATTTTTTTCACAGAGGAGCCATGTGTGTGTGTCTGACTGTCTGACTACGTACGTCGCCTCATCTAAAAACAAAAGGGAACTAGGGAAGCCTGATGTATGATTCGCCGTACGATGTGTCGCATGTTAAAAAAATAGCTGATCTGCAAGCTCACAACGTGTCGCAACACGTTGTGAGCTAGTAGATTGGTTATTTAAATACAAAATAATACAAAATCTAAATATTGCTTTGATGCTCATATCATATTATCCTTAAGTTGTTAACTTGTTTTTATTATAATATGCATTCCATAGGGCTGGACCACACACATGGACCTAGATTTTAGCAAATTTATATATTTTTAATAATGGGATGAATCTACAACAAGAGCCATTCTAGGGCTAAATCTAGAGTTGCAATACCCTCCATTGACTCCCCACTCATCCAATAAATATTGTTTTGCTATAAGTTATTCATCCCTCTTTTATCCATCCAGCGAGACGGGTCGCCGCATTTTAGGAGCACCAAGCAACTCCTCCAGGTGCTCTTCTGAGTACTAGACCAAAAAAGTTGTGTGCAGCCCTGTTCATAAACCTAGCCTACAACACAGTGAAATCTATGGTGATCTCTCTCTCTCTCTCTCTCTCTCTCTCTCTCTCTCTCTCTCTCTCTCTCTCTCTCTCTCTCACTATACGCATGCAGCCACGCACTGTTCTTTTGGGCATGGAGGCACAGCGCTGAGCGCACTGATATAACAGACACGTTTATTGAGATGAAAGTTCCAGTCCCCACTAGTCCCCACACAGGGACAGCACTCCATGTTTACGGCACGCACAGACAGACAGAATATTCTGTAGGCTATAATACTATTACACTGCACTGCAGTGTTTTTATGTGTTTTCTTAAGCAATTGATGAATGTACTCGTCCTCATTTCGATCAGGGCTTCGGTCTCCTCATTCGACCACGTCTATCCACGGTAACGGGACATCTTTGCACTGCGTAAAATATGCCTTCTCCGTTTCCAACTGTGTTCAGCTCCTCACCCGCCACATTATGTTTGCTTCATTTCCTTTATTTACTGCGGATTGCATTCACACCTGCACCGAATCGTAATCAAGTGCGATTGGAAGCGAAGCGAAACCCCCGTTTTTGCTCGGAGTATAATGCGGTTCTTTGATACGCATTAGGATTCGAATGAGCCTTCACACCTGCCAAACGAAGTGCACTTTCTGAAAATGCGCAGCAGAATTCATTTTAATCGCAGCAAAGCTCTCTGGTATGAATGTGACCTAATTAGTTTAGACAGTTTTTGGTTTAGACTAGTCATTAGTCCTACAACTACAACCTATCTCAAACCCTCACCCTAACCCTAACCTCCCACGGGGCAGCACACCTAAACCTAACCTTAACCCATTAACCAATGACTAGTCTAAACTAAGTATGCACCCCTCTTAAACCCTCACCCTAACCCTAAGCTCCCACGGGGCAGCACACCTAAACATAACCTTAACCCATGTCTGACCAATGACTAGTCTAAACTAAGTATGCACCCCCCTAAACCTAACCTTAACCCATGTCTAACCAATGACTAGTCTAAACTAAGTATGCACCCCGAGAGGGTATGTTTTGCACTCCGTCCGTCCGTGTGTGTGTGTGTGTGTGTGTGTGTGTGTGTGTGTGTGTGTGTGTGTCCGTCTGTTACCAGCTAATCTCCGGCACCGTTAAGATTGGGTGAAGATCCTTTTTTTCTGGTAACTTGAATTCTTGTTTTAAATACTAATATTTAAAAACTGTTAGCCTGCTCTAGCTTTTCAATTAAATCACATTCACCACAAAGTGAGTTTATTTTGAAGAGAAGTAAGTAAGTACATTTTATTTATATAGCACCTTTCACAGACTCACAAAGTAGTCTGCGTAACCCGCGTTCCACGCTATATTTAATCATTTTGTTTTAGTCCTACTGCGTTAGTCTGCGTAACCCGCGTTCCATGCTATATTTAATCATTTTGTTTTAGTCCTACTGCGTTAGTCTGCGTAACGCGCGTTCCACGCTATATTTAATCATTTTGTTTTAGTCCTACTGCGTTAGTCTGCGTAACCCGCGTTCCACGCTATAGTTAATCATTTTGTTTTAGTCCTACTGCGTTAGTCTGCGTAACGCGCGTTCCACGCTATATTTAATCCAATATTCCACGCTGCCTATAGATTGTCTTCTTACCTTCGGAGCATAAGCCGAGGTATTCCCAGCTTTGTTTGAGGAACATCCGGCGAAAAATAGTCTGATGGTTTGTTGTTGAAGAGAAAAACAGGCCGCCGTCACAATGCAAAACAAGAACCGCCTCCACAGCATGTTGCAGTGTTGTTTTCGTCGACTAAAACTAAGACGAAAAATGTCCGTCGACTACCTTTTTTCACTGACAAAAAATACTAAAACTAAGACTAAATATACTGACAATTTAGTCGACAAATAAAAATGTTAGGAAGGGACTAGTGGACAAGAGATCCAGTATAAGTCATTTTACACTTGGTTGCATGCTGAAAATAGCCGATCTACAAGCTCACAACGCGACGCGTTGTGAGCTTGTAGATCGGCTATTTTCAGCAAGTGTAAAAACACTCATTACGACGGCATCAAGACCCGCCTAAATACATTTTAGTCGACTAAATCAACTGTAGATTTAGTCGACTAAAATCTCACGACATTTAGTCGACTAAAACTAGACTAAACACTAATACATTCCAGGTGACTAAAATGTGAGTAAAACTAAGTGAAAACTATTCAAGAGACTATATGACTAAAACTAAAATAGAAATGTGCTGCCAAAACCAACACTGGCATGTTGTAGTCCAAAAAAAAACCCCGGTTTCGTCGCCATAATCGTCACAATCTCTGTAAAGCGCCTTGGATAAAGGCGCCTTATAAATAAAATGTATTATTATTATTATATAAATGCACCATTTACCATTTACCAGAAGAGACAATGAGAGAGCTTTACAACAGAAAAGCCAACTATTAATTAGGGGACTAACTTATAACGATCAGGCCATTTGAACTCTACACACTAAACCCAAGCGTTTAGGTTCTCTATCGTATCAGAGACTATCTCTCCACCCAACATATTTCATATGTATGGGGAATGTCCCCACCTCACTTGTGACGTGGATACCTCTTTAAGACACACCAGTGCACTGGCACGCACGGGTATATAAGGCCCAGGTGGTGCGTGATTACACTGCTTTTTTGATCTCCACCGAGCAGTCCAAGACGTGGTCTCCTCAACGGAAGTGCAGAGCAAGTTATCAACAATAACTGCATTTTTTAGACTTTTTGAAAAGCAACTACTCACGAGTTCTGGCAGCCGGATTAATCCACTGCTGGAGGCAGGTTAGAGAGCTGGCGTGGATCGCTCCTCTCTGGATTGCTGTCACACAGCTCGTTTGTAGGTATAGCAAACAAAAACAGGGTAACACCAGCCAAAACACCGTTACAGGCGTATTGCTGACATAGTGTTAGTTTACGCGTCCTGTGGTGTAGCCTGTCTGTCGACCTGTGGGCAGGGACACAGACAGGACCATTGGCTCTGTAATCCTGTAAAGCAGCGGAATAATCGCACTATACGTTTGTATCACTGGCTTGGTGTCAGTTAACGCATCCGTGATGCATATTCCGTGGGCTGGAGTGGACCTGCGGTTGGCGCAGCGAAACATCAGCCCCGCTATAGGATCATTGGCTCTGTAATCCTGTAAAGCAGTGGAATAATCGCACTATACGTTTGTATCACTGGCTTGGTGTCAGTTAACGCATCCGTGATGCATATTCCGTGGGCTGGAGTGGACCTGCGTTTGGCGCAGCGAAACATCAGCCCCGCTATAGGCTTATCATTTAACACAGCACACTATACACTAGTGTATAGTATACAGGCGTATTGTCGCTGGGGCGGCTTCCGCGTCTTTGGTGCTGTGTTCTTTTGCTTCGCCTCGTGAGAGACAGAGCTCCCTGGGGCGTATTGCGGCTAAAGCCGTTCACACACCCTGGTGTAGACTGCGTGGTAGAACCCGTACGGACGGGGGAAGCCACGGAGCAAGCTTATCCTCCGAACCGTGGGTCCTGTCAGTCATAGACAGGACGAGCTAATTCCACAACAAACAAAGTTTGGTCTCCAGTGCACGGTGATATATCGTAGGGTAAATTGTTGCCTGGAAAGTCGAGGGAGACTCTCATAAATCCCTGTTCTAGTGGACCAAACAGTGGAAATTGGTATACGTATATACACTATATAATGCAAAACGTTTGGAGCAGAGTGTTTGTCTCCAACTCAAACACTCTGTGTCTCAGTGCAGCTAGGAGATTCAGGTGCAACCTCCTCCAGAGAGAGAGAGAGAGAGACTATAGAACTCAGCTGGCTGTTGTTTAGTTATTTTTCTATTTGGAAAGATCCCCATTAGCTGATGCCATGGCAGTCAGCTAGTCTTTGGGGTCCACATGAAACATGTTACCGAGAAAAAAAAAAAAAAACAACACATGAATATCAATATGTGACTGAGAGACAGCAGTGTAAATTGCACATAGGGTAAATTGTGCCCTCACTTCTCAAGCACATTACTATACTCCCCGTTTTTTGAGCATGTTTAAGCAATTAAATTTGTATATATTTAATATAACATATTAAAATAATAGTGTATATAGGTATTGAATTAAATGGAAACAGCAGGGGTTTCTCTGGGGCTGCGTGGGGCACATATGCCCACAGAGGATGGCCATGACCAGTGGGTGACCTGTGGGTTCCCTGGTCATGCTGATAGCAGCTCATGAAGATCCTGACTCCTGTATGTTTTTCTTCCTCTTGCCAGTTGAGGCTAGGAGGAATGAAGGAATCCGACGGCCATATAACACACTATACAGGGGTATTGCTGGCGGGGCGCCAGTTTACGCTCCTGTGGTGTAGCCTGTCTGTCGATCTGAGTGCAGTGACACAGACAGGACCAGTGGCCCGGTAATCCTTAAAGGCAGTGGAATACAACGCACTATATGGGTGTATTATTGGCATGGCGTCAATTCACGCATCCATGCTGCATATTCTGTGGGCTGGAGGGGACCTGCGAGTGCGCAGTGAATATAGTTGTGTATATTCGTACGTCTCTAAATGTTTTGATGAATTGAAGATGGTGGGCCCTATTGTAAACAAGTGTAATGCTTTATGGTATCGCCCACTCTCTGTTAACAGTATTTGTATTGAGTTGTACTCGAAATGTACTGTAATTCTGCAAGCTGTTAGTAAATCAGTAAATCAATCAATCAAAACAACAGCCCGGCCAGGCTATAGCATTAAAACGCACTATACAGGCGTATTGTCGCTGGGGCGACTTCCGCATCTGTAGTGCCGTGTTTTTGCCTCGCCTCGTGAGAGAGAGCTCACTTGAGTGTATTGCGGCTAAAGCCGTTCACGCACTCCGGTGTAGACTGCGTGGTAGAACCCGTGCGACGGGGGACGCCACGGAGCAAGCTCATCCTCCGAACCGTGGGTTCTGTCATAGACAGGATGAGCGTATGGCTGCCGTGGCAGTCAGCTTTCCGCGTTCAGGTGTAGTAGCGCACTATACAGTGTATAGGACGTGCTGAGTCTGCCAGGAGCAAGCCCTGAAATCACAGCCATTTGCACACTACTGTATATACGGCGTATTGCTGACCGTGTCAGCTCACGCGTCCGTGATGTAGTTTCGCCAATGTTGGCAACTCGAGTGTGCCGCGGCTGTCGGGCGGAATACTCTGTACGGTGTATCACGGCAAGGCCGTTCACGCACCTATAGGTGTAAACTTGCATGGTATAATCCGGTTACCGGTTCGAAACCACAAAGTAAGCTCCTTCTCATCCCGAGAATGCACTATGGCTATCTAGGCACAGCTAGTCAACACAGGGTTATTCTGTCACTGCTTCAGCACCGGCTTATATGTGGCACTTATGTGACCATTAGGGCCCGGACCTTATTGAGGAGCTGCAGCGACTGGCTTTCAGGCTCCCCAGGCAGTGGCAGCAGGCATGCTATTGATGCCCTTTGGTGAGGTGCCGTCTGTGGCAGCCCCAGGCCAAGCTGCGATAGGAGGACAAGCTCCCCCACGCTGCCTATTGAGCCACCGGCCATGTTTGGCCAAAAGGCCAGTGCTTTGCTACAGCATCCTAAGGAGGCTGTGGAGGTGCACAGGAGGTGCAGGAATGCTCCGGCAAGGCCATGAGTAGCCTGCCTCGGTCACCCCTCAGGCTGTGCAACCCCAGTCAGGTTTGGCAGTTCCAGGGACCTACGGGTCCGGTTACAGGCCAACCGGCAGGGTATGGCTAAAATGTGCTCGGCGGGCTAAGCCCATACCTCAGTCCTGACAGTTAAGGCCCCAGACCCCACCCGCTGTCTCTCGGGACAGCGGTTGTCCTGGAAGACAATTCAGGTGGACCCCTGGGTGGGTTCCACTATGTCTTCGGGAGGGTGGGGTGCTGCTTACAGCACTCCCGGCAAGGAAGGGCTGAGGGTCTTACAGGCCATCCTCCAAGGCGACTGGCTTGCCATGCTCGACCGGGGATGCTTATTCTCAGATCCCGGGTCTGACGCACTGACCGGCTTGTCTTAGATGACAGAACCTTCGAGTCCCGTGTCCTCCCATTCGGCATATGTCTAGCCCCCCGATTGGACATAGTCCTTGGCGGGAGGGCCTTTGCATCCTAAATTGGATAACTGAATGGTGTGTGCTCGCTCAGAGGTGCAGTGCCACAACAACGTGGCCAGGCACCTGCAGCACTTTGGGCACCTAGGCCGGCACCTCAACAAGAGGCCTTGCAGGCGTCAACTCTCACAGTCCGCAGCGCTCCTCGGCATGTGTTAGAGGGCAAAGCAGGGACTCTGTCCCTTGCTCTAGTGAGTCGGGCCACCCTCAGGTTGTGCCTCCGCCCCTTAGGGCTGAGGGCAATCATGGTGCACTTTGTGCCTCCGGCTCTTCTGAACATGCAGCCAGTGCATTATCTGTCATTCACAGTCATGCACTACGTGGGCGTATCGTTGACAGCGTCAGTTTACACGTTCCACGTTGTTCCAGCGAATTCACA
Source organism: Protomyctophum parallelum (assembly GCF_964188405.1). Lineage (NCBI taxonomy): Eukaryota > Metazoa > Chordata > Actinopteri > Myctophiformes > Myctophidae > Protomyctophum > Protomyctophum parallelum. The sequence goes on along the minus strand of NC_139698.1, from coordinate 4,237,381 downwards.
CTGCTGTTCACACAGCAGAATGTGACGAGACTGTCAGGGGTGAGCAGAACCACCATAAGGTTGTATTACGGCATGGCCGTTTAAACACCTGGGTGTAATTCTGTGTGTTGGAGACCGGTTGAGCTCCCTCCTCATCCAGAGGTAATCGTGTGGCTAGGCCAGGGATCTGGCAACATGGCGGGCCGCTGTCCCACACAAGGGCGACACAATAGTCACCCAGTTGGTCCTCATACCGTTCATCCCTCACACAATAGGCCAGCAGTCCCTCCTCGGGGAGTGGTATTGTCTGCCTTACGGCATGAGCCAATTAAGCCCGTGGAGACTTGGGCTGCAATGGCTTCTCACAGGGCAGCATTCTTGCTGTTAGCACTGCAGTGTCAGCCACAAGAATGTCTCTGTCAGTGAGGGGTGCTGCCGCTTCCTACATGGCAATGCTTAGGTGTTGTCGCCATCAATCCCTGCATTTTGCCTACGGCCTGATCAGAGTGTGAGCCAGTCAGTCTATTGATTTTCACCCTTCCCACCCTCCTATAAGCAGGGTGGTGGAGCAGGGTAAATGGGCCTAACTGTCTTAGGCAGATAGTCTCCAAGACTGGACTTCACTCATTGGCTTGTGAAACAATCCAGCAGGCATATAGGTGGGCAGGCAGGCCAGCCCCAACGGGAACATGTGCACATTCCACACAAGGCCTCGCTGCCGCATGGGTTTACGGCGAGATGCCCTCCAATCTGAGTTTTGTGGGACAGCCTCTTGATCGATGCTGTCAGCATTTATCAGGTTCTACCATTATGTGGTATCAGTGTGGCATCCAGCACCCTTCTCACTGGGTGTGTGCTTAGCTCCGCAGCATAAACGCGATGGGAACTATGCACAAAAACGAAGGCCATCCACTTTTTACTTGTAAAACCGTGATGTGACATAAGGATCATTCCGGTTCAGAGAACAGGGCTTCAACAGTCAGCTGACCGAGTGTTCGGCAGGCTGACTTGAGCGGGAGCGCAGGCCCTGCAGACTGCAGTAACCTCGTTACAAAGAAAGGAAGAGCATTTCCTGAAGGGTGCCCTGAGGCCCAGAGGAGCTCAGGTTAGGGACCCAATCAGGCCCATCTGGGGTTAGCTCCGGAGGCTCTACGACCTTTAGTCAGTGAGCGTGACATGCTCAAGACAGCAGTCTTGTCGGTGTCACATCTGCAAGGAGAAATGGGGGAGTTGCGAGCTCTGTCAATCCATAATGAGCTCTGCAGGCCTATGCCGGATGATGGTATAGTCTTGCCCCAAACCGGCCTTTCTCCCCAATGTTTTCAAAAGGGCACGTCTCAATCAGGTGATTGAGCTCTGTCCTACCATCGTCATACAGACAGTAGACATACAGAGACGGAGTCGGTCCTCACTCTGCCCTATTGGAGCATTAGATTCGTATGCCAGGGCCACACAAGGCCCACAGAGTAACGAACCAGCTCTTTGAGTGCTTCAAGTGAGAGTGCATGGATCACAGAGGTTATCCAGCACACAAACAGGTAGGAGTACCAGTGCCGCCTGGAGGGCAGGCACACTCCACCTGGGGACGCTGTGGAAAGGTGCGTCTCTGACAGACCTGCACAGCGGCGACATAGTCTACTCCGTCTAATGTACATTCACCCGGTTATACCGGCTGAACATGCAGCATTCGCTCCCTTCGGGGAGTTGGTCTCGCATGCTACTCAGCGGTGGGTGTCATTGTCACCTTCACCAGTCAAGCCAGCCTTGCGTCTAGTGGGCTGGCTTGGGCGGCCCTTCACCCCTGTGGTCTCTGGCCTTAGCGTCTTGCAGGGCCGGGCTCTGGGTGGCGCCTAGCGCCTGAGCATTTGGCGGCGGATGGCGTCTGGCTGTCCGGCCGTTCCAGGGGTTGTAAATACATTACATTGAACATACATGATGAATCATTCCAAATTCAGTATGTGCTGGGTCGAAGCCCACTGGTGTTGTCTTTGGGGTTCTGGGACTGCTTCGCTTCCTCACGAGGTGTCTTACAGAGTTCCCCATACATATGAAATATGTTGGGTGGAGAGATAGTCTCTGATACGATAGAGAACGTGTGGTTACGTGGTAACCTATGTTCTCTGAGTGAAGAGACTATCTCTCCACCTCGATGTCGCTCAGAAGCGGTGTCGATCAAGTAAACCAGTGTAATCACGCACCACCTGGGCCTTATATACCCGTGCGTGCCAGTGCACTGGTGTGTCTTAAAGAGGTATCCACGTCACAAGTGAGGTGGGGACATTCCCCATACATATGAAATATGTTGGGTGGAGAGATAGTCTCTTCACTCAGAGAACATAGGTTACCACGTAACCACACGTTATAAACTGTTTTAAACACATATTTGTAACACTTTTTAAACGTGTCACAGTGTTTAGATTATAAACAGAAGAACATGTTTAATCGCCTGTAACACTTTTTAAACACATAAACGTGTTTAGTTTTTACAATCTAAGTCAGTCATATTATAGCCGGTGTTTAGAATTTGAACACTAGGTGTTCTCGTGAGGCGTTTGAGTGAACTCGTGTTCTACTGTATTTTATGACCAATTATAAACATTTGGCATTTTATTATTACACACATGGGGCCTGATTCTTCAACGTGTTTCCGCTGATATATTGCCGTGACGCTGGCGGAAAGGCATTTACGTGGATTTCCCACATTAATTTGGAATTCATGGAAATGGCCGTGAACTTGACGCTGACTTTGGTTCGTCGGTAACTCCGCTAAATCCTCCGCCACCTCTTTAGGTGGCGGAGAAATTTGCGGAAGCATACACATGCATATAGATTTATTCAGAAGGCTTTAGTCTTCATGCTGAATCAATAAATAGTCCCCAAATCTCAGATAAAATATGTAGGCATGTGTCCCCAACATATTGGTCGATCAGCACAAAAAATCAGCACAAAAAACGATATATATATATATATATAAAAGCCGAGTGCACTTGTATGCCTAAATGCATGCATTATAGGCATAGAGTCCCATATACAGAAACTGCCCCGCAAGCCGACACCTTTTTATTTATTTATTAGGATATTTATATCATGCGCGATTGGGGATGCTCACTCGGCAGCCTTCTACTCGAAGTGCAACGGTTGTGAGCTTGTAGATCGGATCTCGCGGACTCGCGCTGCATGTTAAAAAACAAATTCACAGTTATAATAAGAACATAGGCTTATCTGCATTCTGCACTGTACGAATCCAACATAGTTTAGTGTAGACAGTAATGCCTGCAGTAGGCGGCGGCAGGCCTAATGAAATTGTTTTGTTACAGAGACTGTCGGTGTGTGTGTGTGTGTGTGTGTGTGTGTGTGTGTGTGTGTGTGTGTGTGTGTGGCGGAGGGCAGACAGCAGCGTACTGCCGATCCGATTCACATTGGAAAATGAATAGGGCTAATTAGCCCTATATAAAAAAATAGAAGACCAATATTAGCCTAATGAATGCAGCGTGTTTGAAAGTCGGCCAGTCATATCAGTTTTAAACCAGCTCACCTCCACTCGTGAACATGACGGACACACAGACAGAATTTATAATAATGTATATTTATATTGATCACATATGGATGCCACACACAGAATAGTTTAACTCACTGGATAAACTCACTGGATTATAATTTCTTCAGACAAGAGGATCCCAGGCCTACGAGGTAGGCCTATAATATATTTACTTATGAATGTATGGGCTACTGTTCTTTATCGCGCAACAGTGTCGAGGGCCCATGCAGCCCCCCTCCCTCTCTCGTCTCTCTCTCTCTCTCGCTCTCTCTGAAAATACGACTTTTGCATTGACATATCCGATATTTTAAATATCGGATATGTTTTACCTCTGCAAAGGTGTGAGTGAACACCCGCCTTGGTCCCGAACTTAATTAAATAAATTATAATTATATTGCTTCAGCGGAGCACGCACCATTGTAAGCTTGGATATAGCAGTGACCGCGGCTGTGATCTCAGACAAACTGCTGTCTGCTGAGTCATGCTTGAAGCCTTTTATGGTACGATATGGGGCGTGGATCAATGCAGATGAGGTTGTCGGTTGCTTTTCCGATCACTTTGCACCCGCTGCTTTCAGTATGACATACACCTGCGATACGCCAGCGCACCTGTGGTACACACCACTCTCTGAATAACACGTCATCTCAACGTAGCTTGATCGGACGGATAAATACGATATCTGTTTCCGTCACCGTTACACTCTGGCGCATTTCGTTTTTGAAGAATCAGGACCATGGTGTTTAGGTTTAAACGCGTCACATGTTCCAGGGATTTACATATATAGTTGCCTGATCAATTTGTGGGATGCTTGACAAGCATTGGAAATGAGTCACCCTAAAAGGCAGTGGTTCCCCAAATCTCTCACAGGGACCCCCAAATTGACCCTAATTAGCCCTGCAGACCCCCATTTGAAAACACATGCCAGGGACCCCCACATAGGAGAAGATTATTACGGCTCTAGCAGTGATTATGAACCCGTTTAATTTCAAGGACCCCCAGTTTGACATGCATTAGTCTACGGACCCCCCATTGAATGGCATTTCTATCTCTGGGACCCCAGATTTATATTGTAAAACCAGTGTTATTTTAACTCTGAGAGTGTACAAATGGAACCATTCTGAACGAGAACCCATTTTGGTGTCAGCATCATGTTATGCTTTAGCTATTGAAAAATTGCAGATCTACAAGCTCATAGCGCGCCACCGAGTGGCGCGCTACGAGCTTGTAGGTCTAGCTATTTTTTTGAAAAATCGAAGAATGACTTGACATTTTTATAGAATCTGATCTCAGGTCAGAATGGGTTCATCAGACCAGTGTGTGTCCAGTGGAAACCTTCGTATGAATCTGATCTCAGGTCAGAATGGGTTAAATAGGCCACGCCACAGGACAGGACAGTGTGGGACCCCGGATTTATATTGTAAAACCAGTGTTATTTTAACTCTGAGAGTGTACAAATGGAACCATTCTGAACGGGAACCCATTTTGGTGTCGGCATCATGTTATGCTTTAGCTATTGAAAAATTGCAGATCTACAAGCTCGTAGCGCGCCACCGAGTGGCGCGCTACGAGCTTGTAGGTCTGCTATTTTTTTTTAAATCGAAGAACGAACGACTGACATTTTTAGAATCTGATCTCAGGTCAGAATGGGTTAATCAGACCAGTGTGTGTCCAGTGGAAAACCTTGTATGAATCTGATCTCAGGTCAGAATGGGTTAATCAGACCAGTGTGTGTGTCCATTGGAAACCTCGTATGAATCTGATCTCAGGTCAGAATGGGTTAAGTCCATTTGTACATAACGTCATCACCAGGTTTTTATTTCATCCAGTGAACAGAATTGACGACTTCTACTTGTAATGGTTCGTTTTGTCCACATGGGGGCGACAAAGACAATACAACAGGTGTACACATGAACACATGTACAGCTCTATAAATGAGCATTATAGTGTTGTATATAATCTAACTATAAATGCACCATCGTGCGTGCGTGCGTGCGTGCGTGCGTGGAAAGGGGATTGGCCGAAAATGTGATCTAATGTGCAGCACAGTGACATGTTATGTTGCGCAATAACATGGCATTTCATTCATATATGCAAATTAACTGTAGGGTAATTATGCCAGTTGTGTGGATGCTATACATAGCGTTGTGTACTTCTTCTCACACCACTGTAAAAGCAGCCCGTTACACAATTTAAACAATAAGAAAAGACAAAGCAGTTCTTTTTATTCAATTTTATTCTTTTGATTAAACCTTCTTTCTCTCCTGTATTTCTTGAGTACATTTATAACTCCAAACAGAAGAGTCTTTTTTACAACAGGGGTTCTCAAAGTGGCTCCTAAAATGATACTGTTAATTTACAGAATGCACCGAGGCGTTCAGAACAATATGCATACAAATATCACTGGTTTAACTTCAGTTCAAATGTCATTTTGGTCCAACATTCTGATTAAATAAGAAAGAAAAGTTGGAATGCAGTGAAAACTGTAGATTTACAACTCGTCACAGTCATGTTGTGAGCTTGTAGATATTTTGCCCCTCCCCCTCTTCTATGAAATACAAATAATAATAATGTCAACCCCAATATACTATACACTGACACGAAACAAGGCAGGAACGCCCAAAAACGTCACATCCGGTTTTTTACCCTGGGCAGAATTTTCTATGGCTGCCAATGCAACTTTGTCCAATCCTTAAAGGGTAAGACCACTTTTTTTGACGTTTGGGTTGTTTTCTTACCTTATTATGGTCAAACTAGTCCAGTCCAGGAGTTATTTCGCTCCGTTGTGTTGTTTATTAGCAATTTAAGAAATAAAAAATAGGGTCCATTGACTTACAGCTCTCAAAGTCACTCTTTTAGCACATGAACGAACGCAACAAAAGCTGATTCTGACAGTTTATGACATCAGGAAAACTCATGCGGTTTTACTTTCGTGTTTTAACGTATATTTATAAAGGTACTATTTTGTTTGGAGAGACACTGAAGCGGCAATGCGGTCTTCCGTTTCCGGTTTCATTTGTAAACAAGGAAGCACGCTGGCTGCCTGTGTTGTACGCTGAGAGCACCCAATCCATCTGCAGTCGAGCAGTACCCCCGACACAGACACCCACGGCAAGCAGTCATAAGTTTGTAGGCTTACGATACTTTTAGAACGGAGGATGAAGTGCGTTGTTCCAGATTGTTGCAGTTAGAGTTGGACCAATCGGATCGTAGTACCGCGTCACGTGAAAACAGAAGTGATTCGGTTAGTGTAAGCATACCTACCAGATCTTCCTTCTACACAAATTAATCAAAACAATACAACGTTGACATTTTTTATTAAAAATAAAACCGCATGAGTTTTCCTGATGTCATAAGCTGTCAGAATCAGCTTTTGTTGCGTTCGTTCATGTGCTAAAAGAGTGACTTTGAGAGCTCGCTACAATGTAAGTCAATGGACCCTATTTTTTATTTCTTAAATTGCTAATAAACAACACAAGGGAGCGAAATAACTCCTGGACTGGACTAGTTT
>NC_139698.1:4200356-4227856 GCF_964188405.1 Protomyctophum parallelum | reverse complement strand
CAAAGCCAGCTAACACCATGCACCAAATGCCTTATGTTTTATTCTTTATGATTACATACCGGTATTAACCCATTCTGGGCGGGAACCCCTTTTGGTGTTTTAAGCATTATGTTATACTTTAGCTATTGACAAATAGTACCGAGTGCCGCGCTACGAGCTTGTAGGTCTGCTATCTTTGAAAAATCGTGAATATGTGGCACAAAATATTTGAATGTATATTCTTTCAGAGCGAACGTTTTTAACTCAACTCTTTGCTTCTGAGAGGTTCCTGGAATTATAACACATTTTCAGATGGGGCTCGGTGGCCAATTATATATCATTTGTGGGGTTCTTGACATGGAATATGGAGCACCACTGACATACAAACATAGGTATTTCAGAAAACTGTCAGGATTTATAGGCAGTGGATCAGCGGTAGAGTGGGTGGTATAACGGCCGGTTCCCGGTTCGATCCCTGTGTGCTCCCCCAGAGTTACTGTCGAAGTGTCCTTGAGCAAGACACTGAACCCCTAATTGTTCCCGATGTGCTGGTTGGTGCCTTGCATGGTTTCCTCCGACATCGGTGTGTGAATGTGTGTGAATGTGTGAATGTAATGCACAATCTAATCCATGTGCCTTGGAGATATATATACACACGCACGCACGCACGCACGCACGCACGCACGCACGCACGCACGCACGCACGCACACACACACACACACACACAGACACACACACACACACACACACACACACACACACACACACACACACACACACACACACACACACACACAGTGTACTCACATTTTAAAAAGTCTCGTCTGTTTGTGCTCCCTGCAGGAGACACTGATTGACCAGACGCAGCAGCAACTGGTGTTGATCCTGAAACAGCAGCAACTGGTCCTGAAACACCAACTGGAAACAGAGTCGACAAAATAAATCATTAATGTGACTGAAGAATGACCGAGATTACATTCTAATCTACAATATATCATGATATAATTGTAGAATGGAACAAAGCCATCATTATCAGCATTAACACTGACTCTGTTTGACCAGAATGGAACAGAGCCTTCATTAGCGTCATTAACACTGACTCTGATTGGCCAGAATGGAACAGAGCCTTCATTAGCATCATTAACACTGACTCTGTTTGACCAGAATGGAACAGAGCCTTCGTTAGCATCATTAACACTGACTCTGTTTGACCAGAATGGAACAGAGCCTTCATTAGTATCATTAACACTGACTCTGTTTGACCAGAATGGAACAGAGCCTTCGTTAGCATCATTAACACTGACTCTGTTTGACCAGAATGGAACAGAGCCTTCATTAGCGTCATTAACATGACTGACTCTGTTTGACCAGAATGGAACAGAGCCTTCATTAGCATCATTAACATGACTGACTCTGTTTGACCAGAATGGAACAGAGCCTTCATTAGCATCATTAACATGACTGACTCTGTTTGACCAGAATGGAACAGAGCCTTCATTAGCCTCATTAACATGACTGACTCTGTTTGACCAGAATGGAACAGAGCCTTCATTAGCATCATTAACACTGACTCTGTTTGACCAGAATGGAACAGAGCCTTCATTAGCATCATTAACACTGACTCTGTTTGACCAGAATGGAACAGAGCCTTCATTATTATCATTAACACTGACTCTGTTTGACCAGAATGGAACAGAGCCTTCATTAGCATCATTAACACTGACTCTGTTTGACCAGAATGGAACAGAGCCTTCATTAGCATCATTAACACTGACTCTGTTTGACCAGAATGGAACAGAGCCTTCATTAGCATCATTAACACTGACTCTGTTTGAACAGCAGCTGCTCCCTGCATCCGGCTGGCACCACAAGCGAGAGTCAGTGGCGTGCACAGACATTTAGAGGGGCAGGTGCTCAAGTGAAAAAAGGGGCACCTTGTGCAGCGCCTTTTGGGGCGGGAACCCATTTTGGTGCTTTAGCTATTGAAAAATAGCAGACCTACAAGCTCGTAGCGCGCCACCAAGTGGCGCGCTACGAGCTTGTAGGTCTGCTATTTTTCTTTAATCGAGGAATAGAAACATAGCTTTAAATTGTGGGGGTCTAAATAATATAGTAGAAGCGTTTTTTTATCAAGATTTGATCAATGACACCGCATGGTCCACACACTACAAATTAAAAAGAAAACTTTTTTTCTTATTTTTTTTAAGAGCAAAATTGCCAAAAGGGCAGGGGGTTCTCTAGCACCCCCTAGTGTCTATCTGTGCACGCCACTGGCGAGAGTGCTGGAGGACTTTAGTGGCACTAAAAGTGTTAAAACTTTTCATCTTACTCACCTGTCTGTTGGTTTGAGGATGCTGCGGTCTTCACTCTCTCAAGTTGAGCCTTCAGATCACGGTTCTCCTGAGCTGCAATGACATGGAATGCGGATGTGTATATTACAGGAAACTCCCGTTAAACTTTCCAACAAACTCCAGTAAACTCCCAAATTGTACCATCACACCTTGTATATTACCGTATATTAACTGTATATGTACCATCACACCTGTATATTACCGTATATTAACTGTATATGCTGCTAATCTTGAGGTTTACGAGCTAAATTCAATGCCCATAATTGCCCGTTAACTCCTGTTTTCACGTAGCGTTCAAATTGACATATTGGTTGTTCAGCTCCCTGCATCCGGCTGGCACCACAAGCGAGAGCCGAGAGTGCTGGAGGACTTTAGTGGCACTAAAAGTGTTAAAACTTTTCATCTTACTCACCTGTCTGTTGGTTTGAGGATGCTGCGGTCTTCATTCTCTCAAGTTCAGCCTTCAGATCACGGTTCTCCTGAGCTGCAATGACATGGAATGCGGATGTGTATATTACAGGAAACTCCCGTTAAACTTTCCAACAAACTCCGGTAAACTCCCGAATTGTACCATCACACCTTGTATATTACCGTATATTAACTGTATATGCTGCTAATCTTGAGGTTTACGAGCAACATACAATGCCCATAATTGCCCGTTAACTCCTGTTTTCACGTAGCGTTCAAATTGACATATTGGTTGTTCAGCTCCCTGCATCCGGCTGGCACCACAAGCGAGAGCCGAGAGTGCTGGAGGACTTTAGTGGCACTAAAAGTGTTAAAACGTTTCATCTTACTCACCTGTCTGTTGGTTTGAGGATGCTGCGGTCTTCATTCTCTCAAGTTCAGCCTTCAGATCACGGTTCTCCTGAGCTGCAATGACATGGAATGCGGATGTGTATATTACAGGAAACTCCCGTTAAACTTTCCAACAAACTCCGGTAAACTCCCGAATTGTACCATCACACCTTGTATATTACCGTATATTAACTGTATATGTACCTTCACACCTGTATATTACCGTATATTAACTGTATATGTACCATCACACCTGTATATTATCGTATATTAACTGTATATGCTGCTAATCTTGAGGTTTACGAGCAAAATACAATGCCCATAATTGCCCGTTAATGTCACGATATCAGTCTGTTGTACACTTTTATTATGTAATCTTGTCCTAGTGTTTCCTGTTTTCCCTAGTTACTGTTCTGCCTGTCTTGTCTCACCTCCCTGTGATTACTAGTTTTCTCCACCTGTGTCCTGTTAGTCTCCCAGCCAATCCCAGTGTTGATTGTTGTTCTGTTGCACCTGTGTCTAGTCTTTATAATCCTCCCTGTGATCAGTGTTCCCTTGTCAGATTATAAGTCATTGTTACTGTGTATGTCCTGCTACACTTGTTCTACTGAGTTTCATGTTAATAAATATATTGGACTGCATCAGTTTGCCTGCCTGGTTCTGCTTCTGGGTCCTCATCTGACACACCGTGACAGTTAACTCCTGTTTTCACGTAGCGTTCAAATTGACATATTGGTTGTTCAGCTCCCTGCATCCGGCTGGCACCACAAGCGAGAGCCGAGAGTGCTGGAGGACTTTAGTGGCACTAAAAGGGTTAAAACGTTTCATCTTACTCACCTGTCTGTTGGTTTGAGGATGCTGCGGTCTTCATTCTCTCAAGTTCAGCCTTCAGATCACGGTTCTCCTGAGCTGCAATGACATGGAATGAGGATGTGTATATTACAGGAAACTCCCGTTAAACTTTCCAACAAAACTCCAGTAAACTCCCGAATTGTACCATCACACCTGTATATTACCGTATATTAACTGTATATGCTGCTAATCTTGAGGTTTACGAGCAAAATACAATGCCCATAATTGCCCGTTAACTCCTGTTTTCACGTAGCGTTCAAATTGACATATTGGTTGTTCAGCTCCCTGCATCCGGCTGGCACCACAAGCGAGAGCCGAGAGTGCTGGAGGACTTTAGTGGCACTAAAAGTGTTAAAACTTTTCATCTTACTCACCTGTCTGTTGGTTTGAGGATGCTGCGGTCTTCATTCTCTCAAGTTCAGCCTTCAGATCACGGTTCTCCTGAGCTGCAATGACATGGAATGAGGATGTGTATATTACAGGAAACTCCCGTTAAACTTTCCAACAAACTCCAGTAAACTCCCGAATTGTACCATCACACCTTGTATATTACCGTATATTAACTGTATATGTACCATCACACCTGTATATTACCGTATATTAACTGTATATGCTGCTAATCTTGAGGTTTACGAGCAAAATGCAATGCCCATAATTGCCCGTTAACTCCTGTTTTCACGTAGCGTTCAAATTGACATATTGGTTGTTCAGTTTGACCCACCAGTTGTGGTCTCTATAACATTACAACTAGCTACATGTTTAAGCATTTATTTCATATTTACATGTCTTCTGTGGTCTCTAACATTACACCTATAGCTACATGTTTAAGCATTTATTTCATATTTACATGCCTTCTGTGGTCTCTAACATTACACCTATAGCTACATGTTGGGGCATTTATTTCATATTCACATGTCTTCTGTGGTCTCTAACATTACACCTATAGCTACATGTTTAAGCATTTATTTCATATTTACATGTCTTCTGTGGTCTCTAACATTACACCTATAGCTACATGTTTAAGTATTTATTTCATATTTACATATCTTCTGTGGTCTCTAACATTACACCTATAGCTAAATGTTTAAGCATTTATTTCATATTTACATGTCTTCTGTGGTCTCTAACATTACACCTATAGCTACATGTTTAACCCATTCTGACCGGGCACCCATTTTGGTGTTAGCATCATGTTATGCTTTAGCTATTGAAAAATAGCAGATCTACAATCTTGTAGGTCTGCTATTTTTTTTTAAATCGAAGAACGACTGACATTTTTAGAATCTGATCTCAGGTCAGAATGGGTTAATCAGACCAATGTGTGTCCAGTGGAAAACTCGTATGAATCTGATCTCAGGTCAGAATGGGTTAAGTTGTGGTCTCTATAACATTACAACTAGCTACATGTTTAAGCATTTATTTCATATTTACATGCCTTCTGTGGTCTCTAACATTACACCTATAGCTACATGTTGGGGCATTTATTTCATATTCACATGTCTTCTGTGGTCTCTAACATTACACCAAGCTACATGTTTAAGCATTTATTTCATATTTACATGTCTTCTGTGGTCTCTAACATTACACCTAGCTACATGTTTAAGCATTCATTTCATATTTACATGTCTTCTGTGGACTCTAACATTACACCTAGCTACATGTTTAAGCATTTATTTCATATTTACATGTCTTCTGTGGTCTCTAACATTACACCTATAGCTACATGTTTAAGCATTTATTTAATATTTACATGTCTTCTGTGGTCTCTAACATTACACCTAGCTACATGTTTAAGCATTCATTTCATATTTACATGTCTTCTGTGGTCTTTAACGTTACACCTATAGCTACATGTTTAAGCATTTATTTCATATTTACATGTCTTCTGTGGTCTCTAACATTACACCTAGCTACATGTTTAAGCATTTATTTCATATTTACATGTCTTCTGTGGACTCTAACATTACACCTAGCTACTGTACATGTTTAAGCATTTATTTAATATTTACATGTCTTCTGTGGACTCTAACATTACACCTAGCTACTGTACATGTTTAAGCATTTATTTCATATTTACATGTCTTCTGTGGTCTCTAACATTACACCTAGCTACATGTTTAAGCATTTATTTCATATTTACATGTCTTCTGTGGTCTCTAACATTACACCTATAGCTACATGTTTAAGCATTTATTTCATATTTACATGTCTTCTGTGGTCTCTAACATTACACCTAGCTACATGTTTAAGCATTTATTTCATATTTACATGTCGATATGATATATATTTATACATTTTTATAAACCAGCAACAAGTAAACTGCATGTAGGTTTTTAGTTATCAATTTCTCACCCAGTAGTGTGTTTTCAGTGATGTCACCACCTTGTCCTTTTCCTGTCAGAACACACGGATAGAACATAAACGTTTGGATGAACCAGACAGACAGTCCTAGACGCATTGTGAGATTGTACAGCGGGTGTAGCCATTATTATTTATTAAAACCAATTGATACAATACAGTTATAATTGGGTAATGATGAGATCTTGTTGTCTTTTAATTGGTTCAATGTTTATAAAGCAGGCACGCACACGCACGCATGCACGCATGTGTCAGCAGGCAGAAAACATATTTTCCTTTCTATTATTGTTTATTTCCTTGGTTGCTGTGTATTTTGCTGTGTATTATTTGAGTGATTTTGCTACAATTGAGTTGATTATTTTGGTGCATGATTGTTTACTTTTTATATTTGTGTTTCTGTATCAATAGTTTTTCTGCCACTGCACCCAGGACTGGTTAATTAATGATGGACAGCGGCTGTGTAATCTAGGTAGTGATCAGCTGGGACAGTAGGGGAGCTCCCAGGCCAATCAGAAGCAGAGTTCGGGCAATGGGAGGGTCCCCCGACACACGGGCGCGGTGCACAAAATGTTTGTGACAGAGAGAGCGACAGGAGAGACGAGACGAGACAAAGTGACGGTTTCGGTAGTAGAGACGATAGCAGCACCGGACAGCAAGGGGGATTAATCCCAGGGGAGACGGACCGGATTGCACTCTGCACTTTATAGAGCCACAGCGAGCTCCAGAGCCACCGGTGTGACGAGCCAGACGAGCGCGACAGCGCGACAGGCGAACTTGAACGATAGACGAGACGGAGAAGTTGCATACTGCAAGCAGAAGACAGATAGACCCAGGTTCATACCCTGGGTCGCCTGTAAGTACCTGAACACGCAGTATTGCCAACCTTGATTACTTCCCTCATCCCTGTCTGAACTGAATTCGTTGACGTAGAACAGATGAACTGCCGCACTGTATTTGTGTGTTTCAGTGACTACTAGACCTGGCTCCTTCCCTGACTGTCTGCACAACCTCTTGCTGTATTTGCACATTGCTATCCGGACATTTTTATTGTGATTGATTGTTTCGTTTTGTTTTGTTTTTGGTCAAGATTTTAGTTTAGTTAGTTATATAGGATTGGTTAGGGTTTTAGGTTTAGGGCGTTTTAAGTTCATTGTATTTTTCTACTGGCCATTTTAGAGTGCCCGTGTATAAGGAAATAAAGTTCGATTTTGTAACTCCCCAAAACCCTGTCCTGTATCAGTCTTTTAACAGTTTTCCTTTAATTTATAATGCTCTTTTTAACTGGTTTTTAACTCGAACCTGGGTGTCCTTTTATTGTTTTAAGAGTTCCCTTTTACTCTGTTTTAAACCAAAGGGTGGCGTAGGTCGGCTACACTTTTAACAGTCACACAGTACAACGCACTCGCACTTTTAATTAGTGCACTTTAAATGATACTACTGTGTTTCTAAATGCCTTATTGATTTAACCGGCTCCCGTCACACATGCACGCACGCACGTACGCACGTACGCACACACACACACACAACGATGCTGTATTGTATTGTAACACTATTGCTACACTAGTAGCCGCTACAGTATACATTATTACTTACAATAAACTTCATAGGCTACAGTATATGCTATTGTTTACAATAAACAAACATACATAGAGTACAGTATTGTCTCTAAAGAGTTTTTCTTCTTCTTCTTCTTCTTTCACCTGTTGGTGCATGTGTTATCATTAACCTATCAACGTCATCTAACCTATCTTCTTTCACCTGTTGGTGCATGTGTTATCATTAACCTATCAACGTCATCTAACCTATCTTCTTTCACCTGTTGGTGCATGTGTTATCATTAACCTATCAACGTCATCTAACCTATCTTCTTTCACCTGTTGGTGCATGTGTTATCATTAACCTATCAACGTCATCTAACCTGTATCTTCTTTTACCTGTTGGTATGTATCCAAATCCCTCCGCTAGATCAAACCTCTTGACGTTCTGCAGGACAGACAGCATGAGCCTAGTTTCGCTACCGTGATATGACTGAACGATCAGGTCGACCACGCGCATTTTCGTAGTGTTCTCCAGATCACATGTTTTCAGCGGCGTCAGACCCTGGACATTAGCCTTCGTAAGAAGCCAAATGAACTTCTCGTACTCCCCTTTATTCAGGTCCTCCAGAGCGTCCAAGATACGTACATCCATGGTGGATACCTACAAGCACATGATGTCAACACGTCAGTTTCATTCTCTGAATGCTTTGGATGTGAAGAGACTGAACACAGGCTTTGTTGTCTCCACCTGCAGGCTGAAGGCTGGGGGGGAGAGACAATAGGTGAATCCCAATTGGGAGTGTAGACACTGAGAAGTGCGTATTTCGTGGTATATGACGTCACAGCGCCGCGCCGCAGTGCTTCACATTTCACAGAGCGCAAAAAGTGTCCTGTTGATACTGCACTGGGCCACGCACTATTTTTCCCCGCCCGAGCCCGCTTCCAAAGGCCAGTGGGGATGTACCCTCTCGGTGCAGTGTACATCGCCACGGCGCAGCCGTACTGCGCAGGCTCTCGGCATTTCTACCCTTCCCCAGTAGCCCGCAGCAGAGCAGAGGACAGCAACAAGAGGAAAAGAAAGATGTCGGAAGAAAGTAAGTTAAATAACTTTATTACTTACTTTCAAGTTATTTTAGCGGAGTATTCAGTTGTTTAAACTTCATACATGCGGTCAATCAATCACAAAACAGCCCATTCAAAAATATCCCACAACGATGTCGGAGAATCCAGAGAGCCACAGGTCTCGCCCCGGGGGCTGCCAGCAAGGAGATGCACCCGCCTCCACCTCTCCCCCGTCGGCACAGGCCGAAGCCATTCCCCCCCGTCCCTCCCACGGAACGAAACGATCCACGTGCATGACATGAATCCACTGTGGACACCCACAGCCCACATGCAACTCGCCCCCAACCGTTCCACCCCCCCAAATGTCAACTAAGTGCACCACAAATAACAGCCACTATATTATTGTTATTATTATTATTACCACGTCGAGTCTATGGTCGAATCTGATTCAACCTGAGTCCGGACTCCTTGCAAAGAAAAGAATATCCACCGACGTTGTGCTTAAACTAAACATGCGTTGTGTGTATGTGTGTCTGTCTGTCTGTGTGTGTAAGACACCAATTGTAATTCAGACGTGCCGTGAATGAAAGTTATTTTGGGGTACACTCAGTCAAATGTTTGAGAACTACTGCTATAGAGGACTAGAAAAGTCCACACCAAAAATAGAAGATATACAAGCTCACAACACGTTGCAGTGCGACATGTTGTGACTTGTGAGCTTGTAGATTGGCTATTTTCAGTCATTTATTAATTCATGTTATTTTAAGGTGAAAGTGATCAAACTAGCAATAGAATGCAAGTTTAGAAGCATATTCCAGAAACATGAACAGTCATGAAATGCCATGATTTCTTCAGCTGGTCTGCCTAAAACATCATTACATTGAGATTATATTTAGCTTTATTCCATGTATAGTATAATGCACTTAATATTTTAACCTTCTTATGGTTGCATCTGTGTTAAATTATGTATTGTGTTAATGTGGTGTATTGACTTCAAGTTCTATAAATGTTTATGACATGGCTGGCAACCTGTGGAATTCTGAGTTGTAGCACTACTGCCATACAAATAACCTGTTAAGCCAGTGGTTCTGAAACCTTCATTCTCCACTGCCTTAGGAGTGCATGTATCCAAAGACGGGTGAGGAGGTGGCCTGCAGCGGCGGGCCTACAGCAGCACCACCACGTGAGACTGCCATGTCTGGAAGTCTCTGGAGCGGAGCCGGACTGCTGGCCTACAGCACCACCAGGCCTACAGCACCACCAGGCCTACAGCACCACCAGGCCTAGCCGAGGCCATACCAGACCATAGTGGTACAGCTGCACTGGGGTCTGGAGCAGGGTCAGGAACACCAGGGCCCAATGTGCAATGTTCAATGAATGTACTTTTTATGTATTTATTTGTGTTAATTTTCTACTGGAATTACTTGATTTTGACGTTATTTTTTACATGATTGAGTCCGAGATACGGTATCCTTGTTCAATGTTCATTCATTTTTATACCGAAGACAAAATAACAATAAATAAATGTTGTATTTACAAAGTTGAATTGAACTATTTACATACTCATACATACAGTCATACAACTAGGGATGCACCGAAAGGGAAATTATTGGCCGAAACTGCAGTGAATACCGAATATAGGAAACAGTTGCCCCCCCGAAAACCGAATATCCGAATATGATTAATATTATATATCTTTTTTCCTACCATTGCTGTCATGGCCGTACCTTAAAGCTATCTGATTTATGGCAAAATAAATGGGTATGGCAAAACAACTTAAATTAATCACACACAAACACATTAATCATGTTACCAAGATTGCCTTTTTTCACCTTAGAAATATTGCACGAATCAGAGCCTATTTGTCTTTGGACGATGCAAAAACGCTAATCCACGCCTTTGTTTTTTCTCGGCTTGATTTATACTGCAATGCAGTTTTTTCAGGACTGCCTAAGAAAACAACTGACAGATTACAACTTGTCCAAAATGCAGCAGCCAGAGTTTTAACTAGAACTAAGATGAGAGAACATATTACTCCAGTTTTGGCTTCACTGCACTGGCTTCCGGTTGTTTTTAGGATTGATTTTAAAATTATTTTACTTGTGTATAAAGCTCTCAATGGTCTCGCACCTTCCTACCTACATGACTGCCTGCCTAAATATGTCCCAAACCTCCCCCCTAAGGTCTTCCACTGCTGGCCTGCTCGCTTTGCCTAAAGAAGCAGATTTTTGCTTCTACGGGCCGAAGGCATGGAACAAGCTCCCACTGTACCTTCGTCAGGCAGCCTCTGTAGACATTTTTAAAGCTCAGCTCAAGACCCACTTCTACAACATTGCTTTTAATTGATCTTTTATTTTTTGTTATTCATGTCCTCACTGTATTGCATTGCATTACTGCTTGTTTTTTAATGCTCCATTGCTCTGTAAAGCACTTTGAGCTGCATTTCATGTCATGAAAGGTGCTATACAAATAGTTTTATTATTATTATTAAATAATAATCACTACTATGGGTCCATAAAACATTTATTCAGCTCTTTTGAATGCATTAATTGCATACACTATTCAGTGATATATTTTCTGCCTAAATTAAATAACTGAGTGACAGCATTTGTAAGATTTGTGTTAGATTACACAGTAAAATAATATTGTGATAAATGTAGCCTATCCATTTGGAGCTGAGAGTTGGCCTGGTTTAACCTTTTCATTCATGTAAATGCAAATGTAATTAACTGATTAAGAGTATCATTCTGATGAATTAATTTCCCTCAGTTGAATTAACAGTTTATACTCACTTTACAGTAGGTATAGGCTATAGGCCTATATGTGGTTGTTTAAATGTAAAAGTATACCTATATTAAATGACATTATAGCAATAAACTTAGCCTATGATCAGTGATTGATCGGTGGCTGCTAATACAAATCAAACAGCAGATGCGACGATAGTTATTCTGTCCAAATGTAAAAACATTTATCATTATGAAGTGTATGGCAGGCTATATGCAGTTTGGTATATCCTTCCTTTCAGAAACTCTTTGCAACGAGTCAGGACTCAAGCCAAATCAGATTCGACGTAGTAATAACAATAATAGATATTTTATAGAATAGCTTTTATTTACACTGCACCCGACACCCGGGGAAACAAAACAACTGGAAACGAACCGCATGCAGGCTGCAAACATCAACAACAGACCCACATCACACACGGGCACCACGTCGCCCCGCAGGAGAAACGGGGGGCAATCGCCCCGGCCCACGCCGACAAAGGAGAGGTAAAAACGGGCACATCTCCCCGCTGGCAGCCCCCAAAGCGAGACCTACGGTTCTCTGAATTCTCCGACGCCGTTGTGGGATATTTTTAAATAGGCCCTTTTATGATGAATTGACCACATACACATGAAGTTTAAACAACTAAATACTCCCCAAAAATTACTTGAAAGTAAATTCCGTGGGCTAAAAAAGTAGTTTTAACTACTTTTAACAACAGTCCGTGTAAACAGCAATGGCCGCCAGTCGAGAACGCTGGGCACCGCTTGGCTCCGCCCAGCTCCACTCGGCTCCGCCCAGCTCAGCCCAGTGAACGCCGTCCCATTCCACAGACATGCCCTCTGCGTGTGCACTATGCCACCTCCACAGGGTAGTGCCAGTGCAGTGCCCTACCCTATCCTACCTAGTACCGCACCTTGTAGGGTGAACACTCTCAATTGGGATTCACCTTATGTTTTGCACTGTGCGTCACTTGTTGTGCGTATATTGTATACAATTTATTTTCTTATTCCTTGGCCCCTCTTATCGCTATAAATTTTTACAAAGTGGCAGATGTGTAGAGTCAGTGAGTTCTTACCTGTACGACGGTCGTGCTGTTTGTCGCTCCTCGCGTGTAGAAGGAAAGTGTTCACACCAATGTGAGCGGAGCTGCTTATGCAGTGAGCAGGAGCAGGGAGAACAGACAGACTGGGAGATATGTCGTGCGACTGGTTCCACCACATCAGGTCCTACTGGGTCACTCCGGTTTCGGGCCGGCCACTCCCTCTGCACCCCCCCCCCCCCCTCTCTACCTGCCTGAGGGAAGGAGGGAGGGAGGGAGGGAGGGAGGGTCACGGCCTAGACGTGCTGAACTCTACAGTATACCTGCCTAAGGTGGTCAGCCAGCCACACCACGCCAACGCCCCCCGGCCCCCAGCCCACAAAACAATCCCAGTGCAGCAACAATTAAGTAAGTAAGTAAAGTACATTTTATTCATGAAGCACCTTTCGAAGCAAAGCTACAGGTTGATGAACAATTGACACAGTAAAAAAACAATAGAAGCAGGTTAAAGGTTAAAACACACAGAACATATACAGTTGTGACAATATAAATGAGCAGAACAAAAACAAACAAGACATAGGGCTATAAAAATGAATCAGGTCAAATTAAGGTACATGGGAGAAATATTGAAGGAACAAATGAGTCTTTAGGAGTCTCTTAAAACCGTCAACTGACTCAGCATTCTTCAATGCCAGAGGAATTCAGGCATTCCATTATAGGGTAGGAGCTACCACAGGGAAAGCCCGCTCACCCTTTGGTCCTAATTATGCATGGAATGCGTGTAACCTTTGCTCTGCGTTGTGTTGTTGACGAATGACGTTTTCACACCACTTCCTTCTTTGTTGACAATTTATTCTCTGCTAAAGATACACGGGAGAATCTGGTCAACTTCTGTGTTAACCCATTCTGACCTGAGATCAGATTCATATACGAGGTTTCCACTGGAACACACACTGGTCTGATTAATCCATTCTGACCTGAGATCAGATTCATATACGAGGTTTCCACTGGAACACACACTGGTCTGATGAACCATTCTGACCTGAGATCTGATTAAAAAAATGTCCGTTGTTCTTTGAATTTTTCAAAAATAGCAGACCTACAAGCTCATAGCGCGCCACTCGGTGGCGCGCTATGAGCTTGTAGGTCTGCTATTTTTCAATAGCTAAAGCATAACATGATGCTGACACCAAAATGGGTGCCCGTTCAGAAGGTGTTAAACTTGGCACGTCATGAATGGGCATGTCTCATGTTAAGACTGACCTAGCCTGGAACTCACCTATGCTTTCTATGGCATAGGCAGCTCCCGGCAGGATCCGCCGGCAGAAACTGTGCGCAGCTGCTGGACATGAGACTAATTAATTAGAGCGACAGAGAGAGAGAGAGGAGTGTGTGTGTGTACGGGTGTGCATGTGTGCGTCAATTTAACAAAGGTGCAGACGATCAGAAATCAGCAGAGAGTGATCGACGTTTGCACTACTCTATGCCGAATTGAAGTGGACTCGGACCCAGACTTTTTTTTCCTCCTGGAAATAAAAACGTCTGGGTTTCCGAGGCTAAGACTGACCCAACAATCAATGAACATACATACGACGCATTACAATTCAAGGACAAATGGAAATAATTCTGTGTTACACACAGTATGATCGAACCCTACAAACCCTCCCGCGCACTCAGATCAGCCAACGCAGGGAAGCTGGAAGTACCCTCACTAAAAACGCCGGGACAACGCTCCACACGTCCCAAACTCTTCTCCCTTCTGGCTCCAAAACTGTGGAATGCACTTCCCATTGCAGTCAGAACTGCAGCATCACTCCCAATCTTCCGCCGTAGTCTGAAAACCCACCTTTTCAGACTCCATCATGGCCCATAGCACTTACCCTAACCCCTTAGATAGCATTTCTGTAGACTTAGATAGCATTTGATACAGACTTATAGCATGTTATGTAGACAGCACTATAATTGCATTGTATATAGTCATAGCACGCCATAGTACATATGTATAGCATAGTAGTATATATATATATATATATATAGTTTATATGTATAGTCTCATAATATAGATATTCCACTGTTACTTTCTTTGCTTACGCATGTTTTATGATAAATGCTTTTGTGATGTATTTCCCATGCTTTTGTTCTTGATTATTGTAAATCGCTCTGGATTAAGAGCGTCTGCTAAATGCCTAAATTGTAAATTGCAATGAACCCTCAGCACATCTAACAGGAAACATGTACAAAACATCACCACTTCATGTTGGCAGAGATGGGCAAAATACATTGAAAATGTATTTTGAGACAAAATACAAATACTGGGTCAAAAAATACATCTTCCATCCCAGCGAAATACAAATTACAAAATACAAAAACGTATTTCAAATACGCATTTCAAATACCTGTATTTCAAATGCTGCCCATCTCTGCATGTTGGTACATTTAGCATGTTTAGAACACATGTATTCATCACAGTGAACATAGACTACAGACTCTTGTTAGATAGTTTGTTATTGTGGTATTTGTTCATGGATGAATTATTTGTTTGTTTGTTGACATGTACAATGTAGCGTTGAAAGTGTAATTATGTAATCTGCCGCTTGGCCTGCAGTTCCCACTTGAAAGAGAGACGCCGTCTCAATGTGTTTTTTTACTGGTTAAATAACATAAATAAATACATTTGTCTCGAGCGGAGAGCTACACTGCTGCAGTTTATTGTTTATTACGGATCCTCGTTCGTCCTCACTACAGTGAAGACTACTCTTCCTGGGTCCAAACACTCAACAACAATACAATCAGATTAAAACATTACAAAGTTAAAAACTAAACTAAACAAATTGAAGCTTTCAGTCTTCATGCATTCTAGAAAATATATTACATTACAACACATTTACAAAGTTTGATTGATTGATTGAAATATTTATTAACAGTTTGTAGAATTTACAGTACATTTTAAGCACAAACTCAATACAAAGACTGTCAACTGTGAGTGGACGACCCAATTAAGCATTACACTTGTTTACAACAGGGTCCACATTGTTCAATTCATCAAAACATTTAGAGACATACAAACATTTAGAGACATACAAATAGACATTTCTATGTAGCTAAAGTACAGAACAGGAATTCATCATATGGGAAGCAAAAAAGGGAAAAGATACAATATACAGTGAGGGAAAAGGGGGGGGGGGGGGGGATTCAGATTTTACAGAGGCCAGTTTCGAATTGCAGAAGTAACATTGTATATCCTTATTATTAATAATTGAGTGAGGGTATAAGGAGTTTTAACTAGAACTAAGATGAGAGAACATATTACTCCAGTTTTGGCATCACTGCACTGGCTTCCGGTTGTTTTTAGGATTGATTTTAAAATTATTTTACTTGTGTATAAAGCTCTCAATGGTCTCGCACCTTCCTACATACATGACTGCCTGCCTAAATATGTCCCAAACCGCCCCCTAAGGTCTTCCACTGCTGGCCTGCTCGCTTTGCCTAAAAAAATGGCAACTAAAAAATACGTGGAAGCAGCTTTTTGCTTCTACGGGCCGTCGGCATGGAACAAGCTCCCACTGTACCTTCGTCAGGCAGCCTCTGTAGACATTTTTAAAGCTCAGCTCAAGACCCACTTCTACAACATTGCTTTTAATTGATCTTTTATTTTTTATTTTTGTTATTCATGTCCTCACTGTATTGCTTCGCGCCAGATCAGTCTCTATCCTTTTAATACTCTATGGTCACCCCCCCCCCCCCCCCCCATCTCTCTCCCCCATTTCCTGTCAGCCTATACTGTCTGTCCCTCTAAAATAAAATAAATAAATAAATACAAATAAATCTATTGATCAAATGAATCTATATGACAGTCTTAAGGTTAAGACATTTAGACCCTAGGACGTGTGGAAACGTCATAACTAATCCAACCCTGAATGTACAGTACAGTCTCAGGGTTACGCTTAACAGGCTTCTGTCAAAGCTTGACAATGTAGGCCTGCCCTACAATCACACCTGTGTGAAGGGAGGGGCGCTCTTCTCATCAATGTAGGCCTGCCCTACAATCACACCTGTGTGAAGGGAGGGGCGCTCTTATCATCAATGTAGGCCTGCCCTACAATCACACCTGTGTGAAGGGAGGGGCGCTCTTATCATCAATGTAGGCCTGCCCTACAATCACACCTGTGTGAAGGGAGGGGCGCTCTTATCATCAATGTAGGCTTGCCCTACAATCACACCTGTGTGAAGGGAGGGGCGCTCTTATCATCAATGTAGGCCTGCCCTACAATCACACCCGTGTGAAGGGAGGGGCGCTCTTATCATCAAACATCATCTCATTCTGGCCAATCCCAATTTGCGACCTCACTTTTGTCTTCAATGTTTGTGTTTACACACAAAGCTGGACATAGGAGGGGCTAGCACCCCTCAACAACAGTACACATTGGTTAGGCGATGGTCCATTTGGTGCATTTAGATGGTTTTAAACCCCTCAACAACAGTACACATTGGTTAGGCGATGGTCCATTTGGTGCATTTAGATGGTTTTAAACCCCTCAACAACAGAACACATTGGTTAGGCGATGGTCCATTTGGTGCATTTAGATGGTTTTAAACCAAAAGGATGTTTTCTTAATACATTTTTTTCCAAGGCGTAGGTGGGAATCGAACCCACGACCGACCTTGACCTTTGGATCCTCAGCAAGTATTCCTAAAATTGACAAAGTCACAATTTCCATGAATCTATGGTGTTTACTATAAGTAACTTTGATGAATCACTGGGGAGATGAATCTATGGTGTTTACTATAAATAACTTTGATGAATCACTGGGGAGATGAATCTATGGTGTTTACTATAAGTAACTTTGATGAATCACTGGGGAGATGAATCTATGGTGTTTACTATAAATAACTTTGATGAATCACTGGGGAGATGAATCTATGGTGTTTACTATAAGTAACTTTGATGAATCACTGGGGAGATGAATCTATGGTGTTTACTATAAGTAACTTTGATGAATCACTGGGGAGATGAATCTATGGTGTTTACTATAAATAACTTTGATGAATCACTGGGGAGATGAATCTATGGTGTTTACTATAAGTAACTTTGATGAATCACTGGGGAGATGAATCTATGGTGTTTACTATAAATAACTTTGATGAATCACTGGGGAGATGAATCTATGGTGTTTACTATAAGTAACTTTGATGAATCACTGGGGAGATGAATCTATGGTGTTTACTATAAATAACTTTGATGAATCACTGGGGAGATGAATCTATGGTGTTTACTATAAGTAACTTTGATGAATCACTGGGGAGATGAATCTATGGTGTATACTATAAATAACTTTGATGAATCACTGGGGAGATGAATCTATGGTGTTTACTATAAATAACTTTGATGAATCACTGGGGAGATGAATCTATGGTGTTTACTATAAGTAACTTTGATGAATCACTGGGGAGATGAATCTATGGTGTTTACTATAAGTAACTTTGATGAATCACTGGGGAGATGAATCTATGGTGTTTACTATAAGTAACTTTGATGAATCACTGGGGAGATGAATCTATGGTGTATACTATAAATAACTTTGATGAATCACTGGGGAGATGAATCTATGGTGTTTACTATAAATAACTTTGATGAATCACTGGGGAGATGAATCTATGGTGTTTACTATAAGTAACTTTGATGAATCACTGGGGAGATGAATCTATGGTGTTTACTATAAGTAACTTTGATGAATCACTGGGGAGATGAATCTATGGTGTTACTATAAGTAACTTTGATGAATCACTGGGGAGATGAATCTATGGTGTTTACTATAAGTAACTTTGATGAATCACTGGGGAGATGAATCTATGGTGTTTACTATAAGTAACTTTGATGAATCACTGGGGAGATGAATCTATGGTGTTTACTATAAGTAACTTTGATGAATCACTGGGGAGATGAATCTATGGTGTTTACTATAAGTAACTTTGATGAATCACTGGGGAGATGAATCTATGGTGTATACTATAAATAACTTTGATGAATCACTGGGGAGATGAATCTATGGTGTTTACTATAAGTAACTTTGATGAATCACTGGGGAGATGAATCTATGGTGTTTACTATAAGTAACTTTGATGAATCACTGGGGAGATGAATCTATGGTGTTTACTATAAATAACTTTGATGAATCACTGGGGAGATGAATCTATGGTGTTTACTATAAGTAACTTTGATGAATCACTGGGGAGATGAATCTATGGTGTTTACTATAAGTAACTTTGATGAATCACTGGGGAGATGAATCTATGGTGTTTACTATAAGTAACTTTGATGAATCACTGGGGAGATGAATCTATGGTGTTTACTATAAGTAACTTTGATGAATCACTGGGGAGATGAATCTATGGTGTTTACTATAAGTAACTTTGATGAATCACTGGGGAGATGAATCTATGGTGTTTACTATAAGTAACTTTGATGAATCACTGGGGAGATGAATCTATGGTGTTTACTATAAGTAACTTTGATGAATCACTGGGGAGATGAATCTATGGTGTATACTATAAATAACTTTGATGAATCACTGGGGAGATGAATCTATGGTGTTTACTATAAGTAACTTTGATGAATCACTGGGGAGATGAATCTATGGTGTTTACTATAAGTAACTTTGATGAATCACTGGGGAGATGAATCTATGGTGTTTACTATAAGTAACTTTGATGAATCACTGGGGAGATGAATCTATGGTGTTTACTATAAGTAACTTTGATGAATCACTGGGGAGATGAATCTATGGTGTATAGTATAAGTAACTTTGATGAATCACTGGGGAGATGAATCTATGGTGTTTACTATAAGTAACTTTGATGAATCACTGGGGAGATGAATCTATGGTGTTTACTATAAGTAACTTTGATGAATGACTGGGGAGATGAATCTATGGTGTTTACTATAAGTAACTTTGATGAATCACTGGGGAGATGAATCTATGGTGTTTACTATAAGTAACTTTGATGAATCACTGGGGAGATGAATCTATGGTGTTTACTATAAGTAACTTTGATGAATCACTGGGGAGATGAATCTATGGTGTATACTATAAATAACTTTGATGAATCACTGGGGAGATGAATCTATGGTGTTTACTATAAATAACTTTGATGAATCACTGGGGAGATGAATCTATGGTGTTTACTATAAGTAACTTTGATGAATCACTGGGGAGATGAATCTATGGTGTTTACTATAAGTAACTTTGATGAATCACTGGGGAGATGAATCTATGGTGTTTACTATAAGTAACTTTGATGAATCACTGGGGAGATGAATCTATGGTGTTTACTATAAATAACTTTGATGAATCACTGGGGAGATGAATCTATGGTGTTTACTATAAGTAACTTTGATGAATCACTGGGGAGATGAATCTATGGTGTTTACTATAAATAACTTTGATGAATCACTGGGGAGATGAATCTATGGTGTTTACTATAAGTAACTTTGATGAATCACTGGGGAGATGAATCTATGGTGTTTACTATAAATAACTTTGATGAATCACTGGGGAGATGAATCTATGGTGTTTACTATAAGTAACTTTGATGAATCACTGGGGAGATGAATCTATGGTGTATACTATAAATAACTTTGATGAATCACTGGGGAGATGAATCTATGGTGTTTACTATAAATAACTTTGATGAATCACTGGGGAGATGAATCTATGGTGTTTACTATAAGTAACTTTGATGAATCACTGGGGAGATGAATCTATGGTGTTTACTATAAGTAACTTTGATGAATCACTGGGGAGATGAATCTATGGTGTTTACTATAAGTAACTTTGATGAATCACTGGGGAGATGAATCTATGGTGTATACTATAAATAACTTTGATGAATCACTGGGGAGATGAATCTATGGTGTTTACTATAAATAACTTTGATGAATCACTGGGGAGATGAATCTATGGTGTTTACTATAAGTAACTTTGATGAATCACTGGGGAGATGAATCTATGGTGTTTACTATAAGTAACTTTGATGAATCACTGGGGAGATGAATCTATGGTGTTACTATAAGTAACTTTGATGAATCACTGGGGAGATGAATCTATGGTGTTTACTATAAGTAACTTTGATGAATCACTGGGGAGATGAATCTATGGTGTTTACTATAAGTAACTTTGATGAATCACTGGGGAGATGAATCTATGGTGTTTACTATAAGTAACTTTGATGAATCACTGGGGAGATGAATCTATGGTGTTTACTATAAGTAACTTTGATGAATCACTGGGGAGATGAATCTATGGTGTATACTATAAATAACTTTGATGAATCACTGGGGAGATGAATCTATGGTGTTTACTATAAGTAACTTTGATGAATCACTGGGGAGATGAATCTATGGTGTTTACTATAAGTAACTTTGATGAATCACTGGGAGATGAATCTATGGTGTTTACTATAAATAACTTTGATGAATCACTGGGGAGATGAATCTATGGTGTTTACTATAAGTAACTTTGATGAATCACTGGGGAGATGAATCTATGGTGTTTACTATAAGTAACTTTGATGAATCACTGGGGAGATGAATCTATGGTGTTTACTATAAGTAACTTTGATGAATCACTGGGGAGATGAATCTATGGTGTTTACTATAAGTAACTTTGATGAATCACTGGGGAGATGAATCTATGGTGTTTACTATAAGTAACTTTGATGAATCACTGGGGAGATGAATCTATGGTGTTTACTATAAGTAACTTTGATGAATCACTGGGGAGATGAATCTATGGTGTTTACTATAAGTAACTTTGATGAATCACTGGGGAGATGAATCTATGGTGTATACTATAAATAACTTTGATGAATCACTGGGGAGATGAATCTATGGTGTTTACTATAAGTAACTTTGATGAATCACTGGGGAGATGAATCTATGGTGTTTACTATAAGTAACTTTGATGAATCACTGGGGAGATGAATCTATGGTGTTTACTATAAGTAACTTTGATGAATCACTGGGAGATGAATCTATGGTGTTTACTATAAGTAACTTTGATGAATCACTGGGGAGATGAATCTATGGTGTATAGTATAAGTAACTTTGATGAATCACTGGGGAGATGAATCTATGGTGTTTACTATAAGTAACTTTGATGAATCACTGGGGAGATGAATCTATGGTGTTTACTATAAGTAACTTTGATGAATGACTGGGGAGATGAATCTATGGTGTTTACTATAAGTAACTTTGATGAATCACTGGGGAGATGAATCTATGGTGTTTACTATAAGTAACTTTGATGAATCACTGGGGAGATGAATCTATGGTGTTTACTATAAGTAACTTTGATGAATCACTGGGGAGATGAATCTATGGTGTATACTATAAATAACTTTGATGAATCACTGGGGAGATGAATCTATGGTGTTTACTATAAATAACTTTGATGAATCACTGGGGAGATGAATCTATGGTGTTTACTATAAGTAACTTTGATGAATCACTGGGGAGATGAATCTATGGTGTTTACTATAAGTAACTTTGATGAATCACTGGGGAGATGAATCTATGGTGTTACTATAAGTAACTTTGATGAATCACTGGGGAGATGAATCTATGGTGTTTACTATAAGTAACTTTGATGAATCACTGGGGAGATGAATCTATGGTGTTTACTATAAGTAACTTTGATGAATCACTGGGGAGATGAATCTATGGTGTTTACTATAAGTAACTTTGATGAATCACTGGGGAGATGAATCTATGGTGTTTACTATAAGTAACTTTGATGAATCACTGGGGAGATGAATCTATGGTGTATACTATAAATAACTTTGATGAATCACTGGGGAGATGAATCTATGGTGTTTACTATAAGTAACTTTGATGAATCACTGGGGAGATGAATCTATGGTGTTTACTATAAGTAACTTTGATGAATCACTGGGGAGATGAATCTATGGTGTTTACTATAAGTAACTTTGATGAATCACTGGGGAGATGAATCTATGGTGTTTACTATAAGTAACTTTGATGAATCACTGGGGAGATGAATCTATGGTGTATACTATAAATAACTTTGATGAATCACTGGGGAGATGAATCTATGGTGTTACTATAAGTAACTTTGATGAATCACTGGGGAGATGAATCTATGGTGTATACTATAAATAACTTTGATGAATCACTGGGGAGATGAATCTATGGTGTTACTATAAGTAACTTTGATGAATCACTGGGGAGATGAATCTATGGTGTATACTATAAATAACTTTGATGAATCACTGGGGAGATGAATCTATGGTGTTTACTATAAGTAACTTTGATGAATCACTGGGGAGATGAATCTATGGTGTTTACTATAAGTAACTTTGATGAATCACTGGGGAGATGAATCTATGGTGTTTACTATAAGTAACTTTGATGAATCACTGGGGAGATGAATCTATGGTGTTTACTATAAGTAACTTTGATGAATCACTGGGGAGATGAATCTATGGTGTTTACTATAAGTAACTTTGATGAATCACTGGGGAGATGAATCTATGGTGTTTACTATAAGTAACTTTGATGAATCACTGGGGAGATGAATCTATGGTGTATACTATAAATAACTTTGATGAATCACTGGGGAGATGAATCTATGGTGTTTACTATAAGTAACTTTGATGAATCACTGGGGAGATGAATCTATGGTGTTTACTATAAGTAACTTTGATGAATCACTGGGGAGATGAATCTATGGTGTTTACTATAAGTAACTTTGATGAATCACTGGGGAGATGAATCTATGGTGTTTACTATAAGTAACTTTGATGAATCACTGGGGAGATGAATCTATGGTGTATAGTATAAGTAACTTTGATGAATCACTGGGGAGATGAATCTATGGTGTTTACTATAAGTAACTTTGATGAATCACTGGGGAGATGAATCTATGGTGTTTACTATAAGTAACTTTGATGAATGACTGGGGAGATGAATCTATGGTGTTTACTATAAGTAACTTTGATGAATGACTGGGGAGATGAATCTATGGTGTTTACTATAAGTAACTTTGATGAATCACTGGGGAGATGAATCTATGGTGTTTACTATAAGTAACTTTGATGAATGACTGGGGAGATGAATCTATGGTGTTTACTATAAGTAACTTTGATGAATGACTGGGGAGATGAATCTATGGTGTTTACTATAAGTAACTTTGATGAATCACTGGGGAGATGAATCTATGGTGTTTACTATAAGTAACTTTGATGAATCACTGGGGAGATGAATCTATGGTGTTTACTATAAGTAACTTTGATGAATCACTGGGGAGATGAATCTATGGTGTTTACTATAAGTAACTTTGATGAATGACTGGGGAGATGAATCTATGGTGTTTACTATAAGTAACTTTGATGAATCACTGGGGAGATGAATCTATGGTGTTTACTATAAGTAACTTTGATGAATCACTGGGGAGATGAATCTATGGTGTATACTATAAGTAACTTTGATGAATCACTGGGGAGATGAATCTATGGTGTTTACTATAAGTAACTTTGATGAATGACTGGGGAGATGAATCTATGGTGTTTACTATAAGTAACTTTGATGAATCACTGGGGAGATGCACAAAAACAAATGAAGGCCTTTTGCGTTTTTCATCCTTTACACATTCGTTTTGTTCTTCTTCCCCCTTCTCCCCCTCTCCCCTATACAAAAAAAACCCTAAAAAAAAAGCAGGCACTGTATTGATTTGTTATAATGACCAAAATAAATAAATAAACTCTACTCTACTCTATTCTAAATAACGGGACACGAGGCAGTATCACGCTAAAGGTTCACAAAGTTTATTACACAGACACACACACACACACACACACACACACACACACACACACACACACACACACACACACACACACACACACACACACACACACACACACACACACACACACACACAGGAACATAAATAGAGCTGGATCATAATGACGTGACAACAACACTTAGAGAGACATAACAACCGCTACCTGCAGCAAAGCTGACCTTGCTGTCTGAGATGTCTCCCGTAGCCTAACTATTAAAATATGCTACAGTTCAGGCAGTAAAAACACAATACATATCAACTACATTGTGTATTCACGTACAACAGCCATCCTGGTCTCTAAACTGCCTCCCCCTGGCCAGCCGGGGCGCCTGATGGAGGGGAAAGGAACTGGTCTCTATACTACCTCCCCCTGGCCAGCCGGGGCGCCTGATGGAGGGGAAAGGAACTGGTCTCTATACTGCCTCCCCCTGGCCAGCCGGGGCGCCTGATGGAGGGGAATGGAACTGGTCGGAATAACGTGTTCCTTCCACGCGCTATACGTCCAACCAGGGAAACTCCCCCCTGTCAGGTGTAAAGGAGCAACTTGGACACTCAGGCATGAAGGAAGCATGAGTTCAAGTCCGTTGCTCTCACCCTTGTCCCCCATATATGGGGACTAGGTTGGTCTCCCCTTGTCCCCCATATATGGGGACTAGGTTGGTCTCCCCTTGTCCCCCATATATGGGGACTAGGCTGGTCTCCCCTTGTCCCCCATATATGGGGACTAGGCTGGTCTCCCCTTGTCCCCCCATATATGGGGACTAGGTTGGTCTCCCCTTGTCCCTCATATATGGGGACTAGGTTGCTCTCCCCTTGTCCCCCATATATGGGGACTAGGTTGGTGGAGGGTGTGTATAGAGCCCAGGATCACATTATGATTGACACAGGGGTGAAAAATGGGTTACAAAATCGTGGGATAAAAAATATATATATAAAAATAAAAAAACGTATTTTCAAACATGAGGGATTTCAGAAAACTGTCAGAATTAGGAAGACATTCTTTTTTTCTTCAAATCTGTACGTGCAGTGCTAAAATGGGACAGATTACAGTCAAACGAACAGGATATATCAGTCAGACCTGCAGTAAAGTCATTGGCACGAGTGAAAAACTGGTTTGCGACACCTGCGGCTGATTTAAGGGACCTGCTGTGAGTAAAATACCGTGACACAACCTTCGGCCTTGACCTGACCTAGCCTGGTTAATAAACCAGACTAATATCGCACGGATCCGCGGGATATTAGTCTGGGGAGGCTCAGCTTGGATTTCATTTCCAGGGAAACATTTTCTCTTTGACGCAATTGGTCAGAGCTACTGTCAGTCAAAGGTCTCAAGCATTGAACGTCACTGTACCAAAGCCCGCCCATATTGCATACCGTGTCCCTATTGGGCGCACACATTCTCCTGTGTAGGAAATGGGCGTAACATTGAGCCTCTCCAGACCGAAATCCGCCGGTAGGCAATTTTTTTTTGCCAACGGCTGATTCGGTCTGGTTTATTAACCCATTCTGAACGGGCACCCATTTTGGTGTCGGCATCATGTTATGCTTTAGCTATTGAAAAATAGCAGATCTACAAGCTCATATCGCGCCACCGAGTGGCGCGATACGAGCTTGTAGGTCTGCTATTTTTTGAAAAAATCGAAGATTTTTTTTTTTTTTAGAATCTGATCTCAGGTCAGAATGGGTTCATCAGACCAGTGTGTGTCCGGCGGAAACCTCGTGTGAATCTGATCTCAGGTCAGAATGGGTTAAGACACAGACTTATATACGACATTGAGGGGGCAGAAAACGCAAAGCGGAGAACTCCAGGATGGAGCGCTGTTCACCATGGTGCCGGTGTTGTTTTCGTCGACTATAAACTAAGACGAAAAATGTTCGTCGACTACCTTTTTTCACTGACTAAAACTAAATGGAAACTAAATGAAAACTATAAGCTGCGATGACTAAAACTATAAGACTAAATATACTGACAATTTCGTCGACAAATAGGAAGGGGACTATAGTGGACAAGAGATGCTGAGTTGCATGCTGAAAATAGCAGATATACAATCTCACAAAGTGTAAAATATGTCATTACAACGACATCAAGGCCTGTCAAAACACATTTTAGTCGACTGAATCAACTGTAGATTTAGTCGACTAAAACCGTATGACATTTAGTCGACTATAAAACTAGACTAAACACTAGAACATTCCAGGTGACTAAAATGTGACTAAAACTAAGTGAAAACTATTCAAGAGACTAATGACTAAAACTAAAATAGAAATGTGCTGCCAAAAACAACACTGCTACTGTAGTAGTCATGAGCACTGTATATGCTAATGAGGCCATGAATAAAGGTGTAATGCACAATCTATGTAAAGCGCCTAAATGCACCCATTTACCACTCTGTGCTAATGAGCTAATCAATCAGCATAATTATAATATCAGGTGACCTGTGCATGTGTCCAGTGGCGTAATAAAGTAAATAAGTGAATTTACTCAAGTAGTAACTTAGGTATTTGTACTCTCCGAAAAATAATGTCCAGTTTTTCTCCTATATATATATTTTTTTTTAAATAATAATCACACTTGTGTGAAGTGAGTGGCGCTCTTATCATTATCAGATAGGTGTATGAAAGACAAATTAATTATGAAAGACAAATTAATTTGTTATCTATTAATTATGATTTGTACTGTATTGTGTCTGTAGTTTGTACTTTGTGGATTTGTTGACTGTTATTACAAAACACACACTTTTTTGCCATTTGGAAAATCGCCGATCTACAAGCTCACACTGCGTCGCATTGTGAGCTTGTAGATCGGCGATTTTCCAAAATGTTTTTTTTAATGAAACAGGACATTTTGGTACTTTAAGTAGATTTTTAATGCAAAGACATGCATGCAAATGTTGT
>NC_139698.1:4196701-4200156 GCF_964188405.1 Protomyctophum parallelum | reverse complement strand
TTGATATTACAACCTCATTGTAGATTATAATATAAACTAACTCATGTGCACGTGTGTGTAAGTAACCAAATGGACCCTTTAAGAGTGTAAGGGTAGATCTCTAGAGTTTGTTTTTTTAAATAAATTATTGAGATCGACCTTATTGACACCAGTGTTGTTTTCGTCGACTAAAACTAAGAGGAAAAATGTTCGCCGACTACCTTTTTTCACTGACGGAAACTAAATGGAAACTAAATTAAAACTAAAGCTACGATGACTAAAACTATAAGACTAAATATATTGACAATTTCGTCAACAAATACAAACTAGACTAAAGTTATACAAGAGTATCCAGTATAAATAAAAGACATTTTGACACATTACGACGGCATTTCAAGGCCCGCCAAAACACATTTCAGTCGACTACATCAACTGTCGATTTAGTCGACTAAAACTGTAGACATTCCTGCATGAATGGTGACTAAAATGTGACTAAAACTAGACTATATGACTAAAACTAAAATCTAAATTTTGCTGCCAAAAACAATATCGATTGACACATGGTATAGCCTATAGTATACAAGCTGTACTTAACCCATTCTGACCGGGCACCCTGCATTTTGGTGTTATAGCATCATGTCGTGCTTTAGCTATTGAAAAATAGCAGATCTACAAGCTCATATCGCGCCACCGAGTGGCGCGATATGAGCTTGTAGGTCTGCTATTTTTGAAAAATCGAAGAGCGACTGACATTTCTAGAATCTGATCTCAGGTCAGAATGGGTTCATCAGACCAGTGTGTGTCCGGCGGAAACCTCGTATGAATCTGATCTCAGGTCAGAATGGGTTAATAATAGCACCATAATGGAAACAGGACTGTTTTGTGTTCATGTGTTCAATCAATGCACAGCAATGGATAATATAATCAATCATAACCATTGGTTCCAAAAAAAAATGAACAAACAATCAATACGTGTTCAAATCTATAGAGTGCATACATATGGATCCTTTTTTTAAGGGTCCATTTGGTGAACCCATTCTGACCTGAGATCAGATTCATACGAGGTTTCCACTGGACACACACTGGTCTGATAAACCCATTCTGACCTGAGATCAGATTCATACGAGGTTTCCACTGGACACACACTGGGTCTGATGAACCCCATTCTGACCTGAGATCAGATTCATACGAGGTTTCCACTGGACACACACTGGTCTGATGAACCCCATTCTGACCTGAGATCAGATTCTAAAAATGTCAGTCGCTCTTCGATTTTTAAAAAATAGCAGACCTACAAGCTCGTAGCGCGCCACTCGGTGGCGCGCTACGAGCTTGTAGATCTGCTGTTTTTCAATAGCTAAAGCATAACATGATGCTATAACACCAAAATGGGTGCCCGGTCAGAATGGGTTAAGGGTCCATTTGGTTAAATGCTGCACTCTCCTAGTTTTTTGATCGAGATCGAATACCGTCCTTAACCCATTCTGTTTTAACTAAGCATTATGTTATACTTTATATAGCTATTGAAAAATAGCAGATCTACAAGCTCGTAGCACTATAGCTTGTAGGTCTGCTATTTTTGAAAAAATCGTGAAAAATGCGGTGCAAATCTCTGAATATGTATATATTTCAGAGGACTTTTTATTTATTTTTTGACGTCAGGCCTAAAATATTATATTAACCCATTTTGGGGTGGGAACTCCTTTTGGTGTTAGCATTATGTTATGCTTTAGCTATTGAAAAATAGCAGATCTACAAGCTCATAGCGCGCCACCGAGTGGCGCGCTATGAGCTTGTAGGTCTGCTATTTTTGAAAAAAAGAAAAGATCCACTGACATAGAAACATAGCTTTTTCAGAAAACTGTCAGGATGTAGAAGACATCTTTAGAATCTGATCTCAGGTCAGAATGGAAAACTGTCAGGATGTAGAAGACATTTTTTAGAATCTGATCTCAGGTCAGAATGGAAAACTGTCAGGATGTAGAAGACATTTTAGAATCTGATCTCAGGTCAGATTGAAAACTGTCAGGATGTAGAAGACATTTTTTAGAATCTGATCTCAGGTCAGAATGGAAAACTCAGGATGTAGAAGACATTTTTTAGAATCTGATCTCAGGTCAGAATGGAAAACTGTCAGGATGTAGAAGACATCTTTAGAATCTGATCTCAGGTCAGAATGGAAAACTGTCAGGATGTAGAAGACATCTTTAGAATCTGATCTCAGGTCAGAATGGAAACTGTCAGGATGTAAAAGACATGTTTAGAATCTGATCTCAGGTCAGATTGGGTTTAAGGCGTCCTAAGAAAAAACAAGCGTGGCAGGTGTTATAATTTATAATACTAATAATAATAATAATAATAACATAAAATAAAAGGACATAACTGGTTCAAATGATGGACACGTTTTACGCTTAGTGTTTATTATAATAATGTTGTTATATTCATGGCCACATTCTTTTTTTAACCACAGGGGTATGTATATATTTTGTAGCCTTTCTTCCCCCCCTTCTATACGGTGACAAGGCAGACGATAAAACAGTGTGTGTGTGTGTGTGTGTGTGTGGTGTGTGTGTGTGTGTGTGGTGTGTGTGTGTGTGTGTGTGTGTGTTGTGTGGGGGGGGGGGGGCGCATGTCTCACTAAAGTAAATTGGAGTCTTTGTTGCGTCACTTTTGGTTGTCAGAAACCAGCTTCCTACTTCCTCCTTCTCTCATTTCAGCGTCGTACGCACACACACACACGCACACACACACACACACACACACGCACACACACACACACACACACACGTACACACACACACACACCACACACACACACACACACACACACACACACACACACACACACACGCACCAACCATGGTGTTGCCACTATGTAATGTTGAGGTATTTCTTGTTGTATACTTTTTGGCTTTGAGCATTTTTCCAATTTCCAATTCACTTTCTTTTAGCAATGTCTAAATACTTTTTTACTGCTATGCTCCGCTATACTACATCTCGGATGATGACCAACATTGTATACGGTTTGTACTTAACCCATTCTGACCTGAGATCAGATTCATTACGAGGTTTCCGCTGGACACACACTGGTCTGATTAACCCATTCTGACCTGAGATCAGATTCTAAAAATGTCAGTCGCTCTTCGATTTTTCAAAAATAGCAGACCTACAAGCTCGTATCGCGCCACTCGGTGGCGCGATATGAGCTTGTAGATCTGCTATTTTTCAATAGCTAAAGCATAACATGACGACATAACACCAAAATGGGTGCCCGGTCAGAACGGGTTAAATGGAACTATATTTATCTGAAAACCTCAATTACTGCATGTTTGTAGTTAATTATACTTTGTTGAATGTTATTACAAAACACACACACACACACTTCTTTTGCCATTTGAAAATCGCCGATCTACAAGCTCACAAGAGCTTGTAGATCGGTGATTTTCCAAAAAAAAAGATTCTTCTTTTTTTTTTTA
>NC_139698.1:4161701-4186701 GCF_964188405.1 Protomyctophum parallelum | reverse complement strand
AAATAGACGATCTACAAGCTCGTTGTGAACTTGTAGATCGTCTATTTTCACAATTGTTGCCTATTTCTTTATTATTTAATAATCTGGCCAATGTTTCACCAGTTTTTATAGCATGGTTTGCTGATTACTTTTGATGCAGTAATGGTATTTTTCTTTTAGAGCCTTTGAGGTATTATGAAAGTATTAAAAGTCCTTAGATTGTCACTTCACTGTCATCTGGGGTCCTCCACCTCCAAATCATGTGGGGACCCACAGGTTGAGAACGACAGGTATATGAATACTCAATTGCGCTTTACATGGAGGGCATGAGAAAACGTAAAAACTTTATTGGGACACTCACACACACACACACACACACACACACACACACACACACACTATGACGAGTTTGTTGGTGTGTCTTTGAACTCCTACTTTCTCAGTCTCAGATTGTCAGCAGCCCCTTATGGCCCCTACTAGCTCTACATAGCAGAGGGATTGATTGATTGAAGAAAGATGTATTAACAGATTAGAGAACTACAGAGAGAGAAAGCTTCCATATAGAGATTAGCGTTAGCTTCCACATGTTTCATTCACAAGTACACCGGACTGGAGGCTTGTTGTGTACGGGCACGTTCGGAAATAGCGCACTGAGCCCACTGTGCAATGCAAACTAACAGGCGAGTGCGCTCCGGTCTGGTATTTCCGAACGTGCCCGTATAGTGATAACCACGTTAGCTACTAGCTACCGCGAAGCTAACGCGTTATAGTCCTCCTCTCGTTGTTGTTGCACACAGCCGTGCTTTTTTATCACACTTCCATCCTTTTGACTTTTAAATCTAAACGCACCAACGCACGGGTCCAAGCAACGCCATCTTATCTGGTTCTTGGGTACCGTTTCATTAGCACTGAGCTGAGCACTGACTGCACTGCTGCCTGCTGTCACCGCACAGTCAGACACAGGAGGAGAGGAGGAGGAGGGGCGGAGACCTGTCTGTCGCCTCGCCTGGGTAGGACCTAATCTAAATAAAGTGTAAAGTAAATAAAAAATAAAGTGTGGGCAAATATCGACTCGGGATAGGTATTATTACTGTAGTGTAGATGATACACTACAGTTAAGAAAACTTTTTTTTTTTTTACACCAGCGTCTGTGTCTGTGCGCGACGGATTTCAGTTGTGCGCGAGAGCATTTGGCCATGTGCGCGCGCGCGCACGGGCGCACGTTAGGGGGAACATTGCCCGGGACCCCCCTCAAAGGACAGGCGTTCAGGTTAGACCACCACACTGACCACTGGTACCCCCCCGGGGACCCCCCCTCAAAGGACAGGCGTTCAGGTAGAGACCACCACACTGACCACTGGTACCCGGGGACCCCCCTCAAAGGACAGGCGTTCAGGTAAAGAGCATGCACTGACCACTGGTACCCCGGGACCCCCCTCAAAGGACAGGCGTTCAGGTGAGACTACACACTGACCACTGGTACCCGGGGACCCCCCCTCAAAGGACAGGCGACCACCACACTGACTGGTCAGAGGCGCCTGGGAGAAATGCGAGGCCCCGTGCGAGATTTCGGCGGAGAATGTCGCGCGCGCAAATTATTAATTAATTAATGATTACTTACCGTTGCCTTCACTTTCCTACAAATATTATGCCAGGTTCTCATCTCCAATGAGTAAGACATTGACGCGCACTGCCCAGTTTAGCAGCTTAAAGGAGAATTCCATACTAAAAGGCTTTCTTACCTTTCTTTGTAGTTGTTACGTCGCCACCAAAGAGGTCCAGGTGTTATTTTGTGAAAAAGCTCCTTATTGGCTATTTCCCCTACCATAAGCCCTAAATGAATTGCATTGCATTGAACGGGAATTGAATGGGGCTATGGGGTGTTGTGCTAATTCGCTTATTTCCATCGCTCAAAATTATAATTTCTTTGTATATATCCTCTCTTCATAATGTAAATATTATCCCAAGCAGCACACTTTACTACTTCTTTAGATGGAAATAAGCGAACTAGCACAACACCCCATAGCCCCATTCAATTCCCATTCAATGCAATGCAATTCATTTAGGGCTTATGGTAGGGAAAATAGCCAACAAGGAGTTTTTGCACAAGAAAACACCTGGACCTCTTTGGTGGGGACGTAACGACTACAAAGAAAGGTAAGAAAGATAAGAAAGCATTCTAGCATGGAATTCTCCTTTAGCAGTGTGAATGCAGAGATTGTGGTCCTCCACATTATGTTATTTTATTTGTTGTAAGGAAGCTATAGTTAACATGACATGAGTCATGTCAAGCAATCTGTCACAGGAGGGGTCTCTGGGGCTGACACTGTCTGAGGATCTATTATGAGCAATTTAACATGTCTATGTATTACTCTACAACGAATAACAATGGAACACAAACCTGTTGCCCTGATCATAAACTGATATAAAAAACCACCACCCAACCAGTCTGTCCTGCAGTGCAGCTCAAATGACTGGTTATAAAAGTAAAATGAACGGCTGCTTGTGTTGCTGTTATTTGTTATAAATATTAAGTATCACATTTGCTTGATTGCCTGCAGACAGTTTGTGATCGATCAAAATTAAATTAGAAAATTGTGAAATCATGACACTGACTGACTGGAGAGAGAGAGAGAGAGAGAGAGAGAGAGAGAGAGAGAGAGAGAGAGAGAGAGAGAGAGAGAGAGAGAGAGAGAGAGAGAGAGAGAGAGAGAGAGAGAGAGAGAGCAAACACTCAAACCTCCTGAGCAGACATCAGCAACTACTGAGCAAACATACGTCACCTTGACACCAACTATCCAAACGTTAGATAATGCGAAGTGAGTGCCCCTCACTTCACACAGGTGTGATTTATTCCCTTTTTTCCAAATGGATTTTGGTATAGGCCTACGAGTGAATCAATGAATAGTTACATAAGGTTACGCAAGTTACAACATTTGTATTTTATATCAAGGCTAGCAATTTTAGGAATATTCAGTTAGTCTATATCAGTGGTTCTCAACCTTTTCAGGCTGTGACCCCCCCAAAGTAATCGAACTGGGGACCCCCCACCCAGACAAGCAACAGAATGGTTCCACAGATAAATGTGAAAATAGACGATCTACAAGCTCGTTGTGAACTTGTAGATCGTCTATTTTCACAATTGTTGCCTATTTCTTTATTATTTAATAATCTGGCCAATGTTTCACCAGTTTTTATAGCATGGTTTGCTGATTACTTTTGATGCAGTAATGGTATTTTTCTTTTAGAGCCTTTGAGGTATTATGAAAGTATTAAAAGTCCTTAGATTGTCACTTCACTGTCATCTGGGGTCCTCCACCTCCAAATCATGTGGGGACCCACAGGTTGAGAACGACAGGTATATGAATACTCAATTGCGCTTTACATGGAGGGCATGAGAAAACGTAAAAACTTTATTGGGACACTCACACACACACACACACACACACACACACACACACACACTATGACGAGTTTGTTGGTGTGTCTTTGAACTCCTACTTTCTCAGTCTCAGATTGTCAGCAGCCCCTTATGGCCCCTACTAGCTCTACATAGCAGAGGGATTGATTGATTGAAGAAAGATGTATTAACAGATTAGAGAACTACAGAGAGAGAAAGCTTCCATATAGAGATTAGCGTTAGCTTCCACATGTTTCATTCACAAGTACACCGGACTGGAGGCTTGTTGTGTACGGGCACGTTCGGAAATAGCGCACTGAGCCCACTGTGCAATGCAAACTAACAGGCGAGTGCGCTCCGGTCTGGTATTTCCGAACGTGCCCGTATAGTGATAACCACGTTAGCTACTAGCTACCGCGAAGCTAACGCGTTATAGTCCTCCTCTCGTTGTTGTTGCACACAGCCGTGCTTTTTTATCACACTTCCATCCTTTTGACTTTTAAATCTAAACGCACCAACGCACGGGTCCAAGCAACGCCATCTTATCTGGTTCTTGGGTACCGTTTCATTAGCACTGAGCTGAGCACTGACTGCACTGCTGCCTGCTGTCACCGCACAGTCAGACACAGGAGGAGAGGAGGAGGAGGGGCGGAGACCTGTCTGTCGCCTCGCCTGGGTAGGACCTAATCTAAATAAAGTGTAAAGTAAATAAAAAATAAAGTGTGGGCAAATATCGACTCGGGATAGGTATTATTACTGTAGTGTAGATGATACACTACAGTTAAGAAAACTTTTTTTTTTTTTACACCAGCGTCTGTGTCTGTGCGCGACGGATTTCAGTTGTGCGCGAGAGCATTTGGCCATGTGCGCGCGCGCGCACGGGCGCACGTTAGGGGGAACATTGCCCGGGACCCCCCTCAAAGGACAGGCGTTCAGGTTAGACCACCACACTGACCACTGGTACCCCCCCGGGGACCCCCCCTCAAAGGACAGGCGTTCAGGTAGAGACCACCACACTGACCACTGGTACCCGGGGACCCCCCTCAAAGGACAGGCGTTCAGGTAAAGAGCATGCACTGACCACTGGTACCCCGGGACCCCCCTCAAAGGACAGGCGTTCAGGTGAGACTACACACTGACCACTGGTACCCGGGGACCCCCCCTCAAAGGACAGGCGACCACCACACTGACTGGTCAGAGGCGCCTGGGAGAAATGCGAGGCCCCGTGCGAGATTTCGGCGGAGAATGTCGCGCGCGCAAATTATTAATTAATTAATGATTACTTACCGTTGCCTTCACTTTCCTACAAATATTATGCCAGGTTCTCATCTCCAATGAGTAAGACATTGACGCGCACTGCCCAGTTTAGCAGCTTAAAGGAGAATTCCATACTAAAAGGCTTTCTTACCTTTCTTTGTAGTTGTTACGTCGCCACCAAAGAGGTCCAGGTGTTATTTTGTGAAAAAGCTCCTTATTGGCTATTTCCCCTACCGTTGTTTTTGCACAAGAAAACACCTGGACCTCTTTGGTGGGGACGTAACGACTACAAAGAAAGGTAAGAAAGATAAGAAAGCATTCTAGCATGGAATTCTCCTTTAGCAGTGTGAATGCAGAGATTGTGGTCCTCCACATTATGTTATTTTATTTGTTGTAAGGAAGCTATAGTTAACATGACATGAGTCATGTCAAGCAATCTGTCACAGGAGGGGTCTCTGGGGCTGACACTGTCTGAGGATCTATTATGAGCAATTTAACATGTCTATGTATTACTCTACAACGAATAACAATGGAACACAAACCTGTTGCCCTGATCATAAACTGATATAAAAAACCACCACCCAACCAGTCTGTCCTGCAGTGCAGCTCAAATGACTGGTTATAAAAGTAAAATGAACGGCTGCTTGTGTTGCTGTTATTTGTTATAAATATTAAGTATCACATTTGCTTGATTGCCTGCAGACAGTTTGTGATCGATCAAAATTAAATTAGAAAATTGTGAAATCATGACACTGACTGACTGGAGAGAGAGAGAGAGAGAGAGAGAGAGAGAGAGAGAGAGAGAGAGAGAGAGAGAGAGAGAGAGAGAGAGAGAGAGAGAGAGAGAGAGAGAGAGAGAGAGAGATGCTGTAGTGTTTAGATGGTTCTGTTATGACTTCTCCTCTGCATGCTGTAGTGTTTAGATGGTTCTGTTATGACTTCTCCTCTGCATGCTGTAGTGTTTAGATGGTTCTGTTATGACTTCTCCTCTGCATGCTGTAGTGTTTAGATGGTTCTGTTATGACTTCTCCTCTGCATGCTGTAGTGTTTAGATGGTTCTGTTATGACTTCTCCTCTGCATGCTGTAGTGTTTAGATTGTTCTGTTATGACTTCTCCTCTGCATGTTGTAGTGTTTAGATGGTTCTGTTATGACTTCTCCTCTGCATGCTGTAGTGTTTAGATTGTTCTGTTATGACTTCTCCTCTGCATGTTGTAGTGTTTAGATGGTTCTGTTATGACTTCTCCTCTGCATGTTGTATAGTGTTTAGATGGTTCTGTTATGACTTCTCCTCTGCATGTTGTAGTGTTTAGATGGTTCTGTTATGACTTCTCCTCTGCATGCTGTAGTGTTTAGATGGTTCTGTTATGACTGCATGCTGTAGTGTTTAGATGGTTCTGTTATGACTTCTCCTCTGCATGTTGTAGTATTTAGATGGTTCTGTTATGACTTCTCCTCTGCATGTTGTAGTATTTAGATGGTTCTGTTATGACTTATCCTCTGCATGTTGTAGTATTTAGATGGTTCTGTTATGACTTCTCCTCTGCATGCTGTAGTGTTTAGATGGTTCTGTTATGACTGCATGCTGTAGTGTTTA
The DNA here is from genome assembly GCF_964188405.1 of Protomyctophum parallelum. Lineage (NCBI taxonomy): Eukaryota > Metazoa > Chordata > Actinopteri > Myctophiformes > Myctophidae > Protomyctophum > Protomyctophum parallelum. Next base: position 4,180,469 of record NC_139698.1, on the reverse strand, counting down.
GATGGTTCTGTTATGACTTCTCCTCTGCATGCTGTAGTGTTTAGATGGTTCTGTTATGACTGCATGCTGTAGTGTTTAGATGGTTCTGTTATGACTTCTCCTCTGCATGTTGTATATTGTTTAGATGGTTCTGTTATGACTTCTCCTCTCTTACTAGACTGGAAGTGCAGATTTAATTAATTTTCTATACGTTTAAAACCTAAACTATATAGAGCAGTAATAGACCTGACAGCAACGAGCAAAGCATGTCAGGAAAAACTCCCTCTTTAACCCACTCTGAACGGGAACGGGAACGGGAACCCCTTTTGGTGTCAGCATCATGTTATGCTTTAGCTACAAGCTCATAGCGCGCCACCGAGTGGCGCGCTATGAGCTTGTAGGTCTGCTATTTTATTTTTTGAAAACAATCGAAGAACGACTGACATTTCTTTTAAATCTGATCTCAGGTCAGAATGGGGTTAATCAGACCCAGTGTGTGTGTGTCCAGTGGAAACCTTTGTATGAATCTGATCTCAGGTCAGAATGGGGTTAATCAGACCCAGTGTGTGTGTCCAGTGGAAACCTTCGTATGAATCTGATCTCAGGTCAGAATGGGGTTAATCAGACCCAGTGTGTGTGTGTCCAGTGGAAACCTTCGTATGAATCTGATCTCAGGTCAGAATGGGGTTAATCAGACCCAGTGTGTGTGTCCAGTGGAAACCTTCGTATGAATCTGATCTCAGGTCAGAATGGGTTAATGCCTGGAAGCAGAACGTCCGGGCTGGGGGGGGGGGGGGGGGGGGTGACCTTGGAGCTGTGAGTGGGAGAGAGGTTTAAACGTTGACGGGAAAAGAATGGGAGAGAAAGAGACCTTATGGGAAGAGAAGAGAACTCCCCTTCAATGGGGGACAGACAGACAGACAGACAGACAGACAGACAGACAGACAGACAGACAGACAGACAGACAGAACTCCCCTTCAATGCAGGACAGACAGACAGACAGACAGACAGACAGACAGACAGACAGACAGACAGACAGACAGACAGACAGACAGACAGACAGACAGACAGACAGACAGACAGAACTCCCCTTCAATGCAGGACAGACAGACAGACAGACAGACAGACAGACAGACAGAACTCCCCTTCAATGCAGGACAGACAGACAGACAGACAGACAGACAGACAGACAGACAGACAGACAGACAGACAGACAGACAGACAGACAGACAGACAGACAGACAGACAGACAGACAGACAGACAGACAGACAGACAGACAGACAGACAGACAGAACTCCCCTTCAATGCAGGACAGACAGACAGACAGACAGACAGACAGACAGACAGACAGACAGACCGACAGAACTCCCCTCTTCCAGGACAGACAGAACTCTCTCCTTCAAGCTTCAAGGCAGCGTTGTTGTTTTCGTCGACTAAAACTAAGACGAAAAATGTGTCGTCGACTACCTTTTTAATATATTTTTTATCCCACGATTTTGTAACCCATTTTTCACCCCTGTGTCAATCATCTAATGTGATCCTGGGCTCTACACACCCTCCGCCAACCTAGTCCCCATATATGGGGGACAAGGGGAGACCAACCTAGTCCCCATATATGGGGGACAAGGGGAGACCAACCTAGTCCCCATATATGGGGGACAAGGGGAGAGCAACCTAGTCCCCATATATGGGGGACAAGGGGAGACCAACCTAGTCCCCATATATGGGGGACAAGGGGAGACCAACCTAGTCCCCATATATGGGGGACAAGGGGAGACCAACCTAGTCGCCATATATGGGGGACAAGGGGAGAGCAACCTATAGTCCCCATATATGGGGGACAAGGGGAGACCAGCCTATAGTCCCCATATATGGGGGACAAGGGGAGACCAACCTAGTCCCCATATATGGGGGACAAGGGGAGAGCAACGGACTTGAACTCATGCTTCCTTCATGCCTGAGTGTCCAAGTTGCTCCTTTACACCTGACAGGGGGGAGTTTCCCTGGTTGGACGTAGCGCGTGGAAGGAACACATTATTCCAACCAGTTCCTTTCCCCTCCGTCAGGCGCCCCGGCTGGCCAGGGGGAGGCTCGACTACCTTTTTCCACTGAGGAAAACTAAATGGAAACTAAATGAAAACTAAGCTATGATGACTAAAACTAAGACTAAATATACTGACAATTTCGTCAACAAATAAAAACTAGACTAAAATGTTAGGGAGGGACTAGTGGACAAGAGATCCAGTATAAGTCATTTTACACTTGGTTGCATGCTGAAAATAGCTGATCTACAAGCTCACAACGCGTCGCAGCGCGACGCGTTGTGAGTGTGAGTGTGAGTGTGAGTCTGAGTGTGAGTGTGAGTGTGAGTGTGGCGCGCTACGAGCTTGTAGGTCTGCTATTTTTGGAAAAATCGAAGAACGACTTGACATTTTTAGAATCTGATCTCAGGTCAGAATGGGTTAATCAGAACCAGTGTGTGTCCAGTGGAAACCTCGTATGAATCTGATCTCAGGTCAGAATGGGTTAAATGGGGGGTCAGTAGCCTATGCATGTCAAACTGGGGGTAAATGGTGCATTTATATATAGAGCCTTTATCCAAGGCGCTTTACAGAGATTGTGCATTACATTCACCCATTCACACACACATTCACACACCTTTACATAGATTGTGCATTACATTCACCCATTCACACACACATTCATACACCTTTACATAGACTGTGCATTACATTCACCCATTCACACACCTTTACATAGATTGTGCATTACATTCACCCATTCACACACCCATTCACACACCTTTACATAGATTGTGCATTACATTCACCCATTCACACACACATTCATACACCTTTACATAGATTGTGCATTACATTCACCCATTCACACACACATTCACACACCTTTACATAGATTGTGCATTACATTCACCCATTCACACACACATTCATACACCTTTACATAGACTGTGCATTACATTCACCCATTCACACACCTTTACATAGATTGTGCATTACATTCACCCATTCACACACACATTCACACACCGATGGCGGCGGAAACCATGCAAGGCACCGACCAGCACATCGGGAGCAATTAGGGGTTCAGTGTCTTGCTCAAGGACACTTCGACAGTAACTCTGGGGGAGCCCACAGGGTTCGAACTGGCAACCTTGCGGTTACCATCCAGGCACTCTACCCCTGAGCCACCGCCGCCCGGGGGTCCTTTTCAAATGGGGTCTTGCCCTGAACATGAATTTTCGGGGCATAGACCTCGACCTCGGCCCCCCAGCCTGGTACCCTATAGTCAAAATATGGCCCTTGAGGAGAATTAATTGGGGAACCCTGTACTGTACTAGGGATGCACCGATCCGGCTTTTTGGCATTCGATACCGATTTGGATACATGGGGGTCCAGTATCTGCCGATACAGAGTACCGATCCGATACCCCCCACAAAGAAACGTAATAACCTATTAAGCTGTATGCCTCACTGTGTGGAGTCTGGAATCATTATTTTGTGTAAGGCAACATCAAGGCTTGACTTAAACATTACTTTCCCAACTTTGTAAAACAAAATGTAACAAACACAGATATAAATGCACTGAATTATTTATTAAATAACTGTGCAACAATTAGACCAGGTTAATGTGTGAGCAGGCTAGCCTGGCTGCATTCCACATGTTCTACTGTCAATACTACACTGCTGTGTCACAGAGGAGGTAGAGTTGTTTTCATACTGTAATTACACATAATTATCGGATCGGATCGGATAATGGATCGGCCACCGATCCGATACCCGATCTAGAATTTTAGCCTGGATCGGCGCCGATCTCCGATACGAGTATCGGATCGGTGCATCCCTAGTTCAGTAACAGTGTTAAATAGCTCTATATTGTGACAGTAATAATTGCTGTACTAGCCTATGTTCATGCCTAGATATTAATTATGTCGGTTCAGATCCTGTATATTGTGTATACTTTGCCCTGCTACTAAAAAGTAGGACTTTGTTCACTTGTTGTTATTTATTCATAGGTTACTTTGAGGTGTATTATTATATTATGGAGGTTGTATTATTTGCTGGTCCAGAATGTAACATTGAGGATGTGGTAACATTGTAATGTAACAGAATGTAACATTGTTGATGTGGTATTGAAGTGTATAGTTTTATATTTCTGTCTCTTGGCCGTGAGTTCCCAAAGAGACGCTGCAGTCTCAATGTGTTTTTTTTACTGGATAAATAAAGGTTAAAGGTTAAAAACCCATTTTGGGGATGGGAACCCCTTTTGGTGTTATAGCATCATGTTATGCTTTAGCTATTGAAAAATAGCAGATCTACAAGCTCATAGGTCTGCTATTTTCGAAGAAATCGAAGAACGACTGACATTATATAGGGTTGGGATTCGTTAGGATTGTAACGGTTCCGGATCCTTCCCGGATCCCTCGTAACGGTTCCGGTTCCTAACGGTTCCCTTAACGGATCCTAATATTGTTTTTTCCCCTTTTTTCTGACATAAATGATGCTTATATTATAACTAACCTAACCAAGTACATAATAAAAACAAATTAATTAATTAAGTCATTGAAAATGCACTTTACAATTATGAGGTGGCACTATTATTTAAACTTCACCACCACCACCACCAGCAGCTAGCCACCACAACAATATCATTGTTGCAATTTGTACTGTATATTGCAATTTGTACTGTATATTAAATATACAGTACACATTGCAATAATGGTATTGTTGTGGTGACAAATGTTGTCTTTAATGTTCAGATTAATTTAATATGAAGGACCCCTTACCCTAATGGAAACAAATAGTGCTTTCTTGGATTATAAAATCCTTTTAGCAGATTTATTGTATTGAACTGTAGGCTACGTTCCTGTGCTTTTTTCTGTGAACGGTTTATAAATAATCAATCTATGGAGGTGTATATATACAGTATATATGCACCTAAACGCTGGGCTCTCAACAGTCACGCCATTAATTTAGAGCCAAATCAAAAGCAGTTGAGTTGCTTATAAGTTGTACAAAATAAGTGCAGACAAATTGATTTGGCTCTATAGTTAACGTGATTCATAAAATATCAGACAGAAAGACGTCGAGACATTGTCGTCCTAAAGTAACACCATTAACAACAGTTTTATAATACGCCTAATGAAAAGCTCTGTAGACATTAGTAGTTTTTATTTTCTAACGTTACTAGCCTGTGGAAAGTGAACCAGCCTCGCATCGTCCTCATCCCCCGCCGGCTGTGGTGGAGCTGCGGGGGGGGGGGGGCTTTCCGCTTGGCTCTCAAACGCCATTTGCCTTTAGCCCATTCTGACCTGAGATCAGATTCATAACGAGGTTTCCGCCGGACACACACTGGTCCTGATGAACCCATTCTGACCCGAGATCAGATTCTAAAAATGTCAGTCGCTCTTCGATTTTTCAAAAATAGCAGACCTACAAGCTCGTATCGCGCCACTCGGTGGCGCGATACGAGCTTGTAGATCTGCTATTTTTCAATAGCTAAAGCATGACGTGATGCTGACACCAAAATGGGTGCCCGTTCAGAATGGGATAAATTATTCTCCTGAGTTGTGGAGTCGTGTCGGCGTATTGATTTTGAGTTGTTTCATCAATGTGGCCGTGGTGCAACTGGTACAAGTTGCACCAACCTTTGCAGGGGAACTGTAGCATAACATTTATTCCAATTTGCGTGCTCAGCCTCAGAGTCATTTCCCTCTCTGTTTTAACCACACTTTGGAGATCTCTTCGACATCACCCGCTCCGCGGCGCTGAGCGCTCGCTGAATGCACAGAACAGTGGGGCGTGTCCCCCCCGACCCCACACACTCCTTTAGGTGGGGTGACGTCACCCCAGGCTCTGCTTGCATGCATGCACTTTGGTAAATGGTGCATTTAGCGCCTTTATCCAAGGCGCTTTACATAGATTGTGCATTACATTCACCCATTCACACACACATTCATTCACCGATGGCAGTGGAAACCATGCAAGGCACCAACTAGCACATCGGGAGCAATTAGGGGTTCAGTGTCTTGCTCAAGGACACTTCGACAGTAACTCTGGGGGAGCCCGGGTTCGAACTGGCAACCTTACGGTTACCATCCAGGCATTCTACCCCTGAACCACCGCCGCCCCCATTGGTTGTATTATTTGCTGGTCCAGAATGTAACATCGAGGATGTGGTAACATTGTAATGTAACAGAATGTAACAGAATGTAACAGAATGTAACAGAATGTAACAGAATGTAACAGAATGTAACAGAATGTAACATTGTTGATGTGGTGTTGAAGTGTATAGTTTTTATATTTCTGTCTCTTGGCTGTGAGTTCCCAAAGAGACGCTGCAGTCTCAATGTGTTTTTTTACTGGATAAATAAAGGTTAAAGGTTAAAAACCCATTTTGGGGACGGGAACCCCTTTTGGTGTTATAGCATCATGTTATGCTTTAGATATTGCAAAAATAGCAGATCTACAAGCTCATAGGGCGCCACCGAGTGGCGCGCTACGAGCTTGTAGGTCTGCTATTTTTGAAAAAAATCGAAGGACGACTGACATAGAAACATAGCTTTTTCAGAAAACTGTCAGGATGTAGAAGACATTTTTAGAATCTGATCTCAGGTCAGAATGGGTTAAGGCTATAGAAAACCAATCAGTGCAGAGCTTCCAGACGGTGTGGTGTTAATGGTTTGGTACCCCCCCCTCCCCTCTCCCCCCTCCCCCCCCTCCCCTCTCCCCCCCCCCCCCCCCCTCTCAGGTGCATCAGCGTGCGCAACGGCGTGCCGTGTGACGAGGTGGTGTTGCGGGCGTGCGAGGAGAGCGAGCTGAAACCCGCCGAGCTCGGCCTGCCGAGAGAGGTCACGCTTTGGATCGACCCCCTGGAGGTCTGCGCCAGGTGAGACACACACACACACACACACACACACACACACGCACACACACACACACACCGTGTAAATACACCTATCCACCAGTGTTGTTTTCGTCGACTAAAATTAAGACGGCAACCTTTTTCCACTGACGAAAAGTAAATGGAAACTAAATGAAAACTAAGCTACGATGACTGAAACTAAGACTAAATATACTGACAATTTCGTCGACAAATAAAAACTAGACTAAAATGTTAGGAAGGGACTAGTGGACAAGAGATCCAGTATAAGTCATTTTACACTTGGTTGCATGCTGAAAATAGCTGATCTACAAGCTCACAACGCGTTGTGAGCTTGTAGATCGGCTATTTTCAGCAAGTGTAAAAACACTCATTACGACGGCATCAAGGCCCGCCAAAATACATTTTTGTCGACTAAATCAACTGTAGATTTAGTCGACTAAAATCTTATGACATTTAGTCGACTAAAACTAGACTAACACTAAGACATGGAGGGGAAAGGAACTGGTTGGAATAACGTGTTCCTTCCACGCGCTACGTCCAACCAGGGAAACTCCCCCCCTGTCAGGTGTAAAGGAGCAACTTGGACACTCAGGCATGAAGGAAGCATGAGTTCAAGTCCGTTGCTCTCCCCTTGTCCCCCATATATGGGGACTAGGTTGGTCTCCCCTTGTCCCCCATATATGGGGACTAGGTTGGTCTCCCCTTGTCCCCCATATATGGGGACTAGGTTGGTCTCCCCTTGTCCCCCATATATGGGGACTAGGTTGCTCTCCCCTTGTCCCCCATATATGGGGACTAAGTTGCTCTCCCCTTGTCCCCCATATATGGGGACTAGGTTGGTCTCCCCTTGTCCCCCATATATGGGGACTAGGTTGGTCTCCCCTTGTCCCCCATATATGGGGACTAGGTTGGTGGAGGGTGTGTAGAGCCCAGGATCACATTAGATGATTGACACAGGGGTGAAAAATGGGTTACAAAATCGTGGGATAAAAAATATATTACAAAAAGATATTCCAGGTGACTAAAATGTGACTGAAACTAAATGAAGTTTCAGTCCAAAGACTATGACTAAACTAAAATAGAAATTTGCTGCCAAAAACAACACTTTATCAGACTTGTGGCTCCAAAACTATATGGAATGCACTTCCCATTACAATCACAACTGCAGACTTCAGATTTTACGGGGGCCAGTTTTGAATTGCAGCCGTCCGTAGGTGCCCTTTGAGAGCGGTTTTGAAGGAGACAAGGGATTCACATGTCTTAATGACTGTTGGTAGGGCGTTCCACATTTGTGGTGGCATAGGAGCGAAAATAATTTAGTCCCTTGTTTGTGCCGAATCTGGGCTGTACATGGTTGGTTGCACTTCCTCTGGTGTTGTGGGTGTGGACTTCGTTTACATTAAGGAAGTATTTAGACTAGGGCCGGACTAATTGCGATTAATTTAGATGAATTAACTACAGAAAAATTAATCGCAATTAACTACAGATAAATTAATCGCACCTTTTCTTTCACCGCGGAACGTTTCTCACTGGGCGCTTTTCTATAGTACTGAAAACTGGAAATAATAAAAAGTCACCCCATTTTGTGTTGCCTAGAACTGGAGGTCTGACAAAAAACAGTAACAATATGAAGTAAGTACAGCTTTGTGATGTCACTGAGATGTACTTGTTACTGTTACTAATTTTTTTTCAGACCTCCAGTTCTAGGCAACACAGAATGGGGTGACTTTTTATTATTATTTCCACAACAGGTATATTAATGAAATGTTGAAAATGAGTGGTATCCTGTAGTCACTATTCATTGATTCACTGGGATACCAAAAAACATTAAAAAAAAAGGCTTCTCGCTGTTCTCGGGTTGAATATTGATATGCGATTAAAATGCGATTAATCTAGATTAATTAATCGCAAAGCCTCTGATTAATTAGATTAATAAACCAAATAAACAACTACACTTTAGAAACAAGACCAAATAAACAACTACACTTTAGAAACAAGCCCAAATAAACAACTACACTTTAGAAACAAGACCAAATAAACAACTGCACTTTAGAAACAAGACCAAATAAACAACTACACTTTAGAAACAAGACCAAATAAACAACTACACTTTAGAAACAAGACCAAATAAACAACTACACTTTAGAAACAAGCCCAAATAAACAACCACACTTTAGAAACAAGACCAAATAAACAACTACACTTTAGAAACAAGACCAAATAAACAAATACACTTTAGAAACAAGCCCAAATAAACAACTACACTTTATAAACAAACCCAAATAAACAACTACACTTTAGAAACAAGAACCAAATAAACAACTACACTTTAGAAACAAGCCCAAATAAACAACTACACTTTAGAAACAAGACCAAATAAACAACTACACTTTAGAAACAAGACCAAATAAACAACTACACTTTAGAAACAAGCCCAAATAAACAACTACACTTTAGAAACAAGCCCAAATAAACAACCACACTTTAGAAACAAGACCAAATAAACAACTCAACCCGCAACTACCATTATCTACAAGTGTCTTGGTCACTGATAATAGGCAGACATGACATCACGGCTGACACACACACACACACACACACACACACACACACACACACACACAGACACACACACACACACACACACACACACACACACACACACACACACACACACACACACACACACACACACTCACACTCACACTCACACTCACACTCACACTCACACTCACACTCACACTCACACTCACACTCACACTCACACTCACACTCACACTCACACACAGACACAGACGTGTCTCAACACCTCACCGCGCCTCTCTGCTGGGGTTTTCCTGGAACTGCAGCTATAGTCACAGACGGAGCGTCCTATTGGATGACTCACGAACATGCAGCAGTCACAACAAAGCATTCTATTGGATGACTAACAGCAGGTGGTAAGGGCGAAGGGGGCGGGTCCACTACAAACTATACAGCTGACTCAGTGGGATTCATATTCATATGACGGCACGCACGCACACACACACACACACACACACACACACACACACACACACGCACGCACGCACGCACGCACGCGCACACACCAGGGGGGCAGTCAGCCAGATATTTCGTGAAGCCTCATTTGAAATCGGTAGTTCATATAATGGCCTTTTGGGGCGCTGGACTGGACCCAAAAAGCCCCATAGCTCCATAGAGGCCCATGCATTTTGGCCCAACTTCACCTAGACTGTATTACCTTAATAAACATGGTCATGAATACTTTCTGCTTCCAGTCACTAGTTTAAAGTCTCATTTCTAATGTCATAATATTCTTTTTGGAAAATTATGGTCCCATTCATTAAAAAAATTACCATAAAGTCGCGTATGTTCTGAGGGGCGTGGCTACCGTTACAGTCTATGATCGGGATTCCCCTCCCACTCAAGAGTCTTCTCCACCCACTCGAGTCAAAATAAAAACCAACGGAGAAGAAGGGGGGAAGTCCCGCCTCGTTGTCTGGGCAGCCAATGACCAGCTGGTACAAAACGGAGCCAGCCAATGGCCAGCTGGTACCAAACGGATCTAGAAAGATGGCGACTTACATCAGGAATTAGCATATTATTACAGGCTTCATTTTACGTTCATGTTAGACCCGGGGAACGCTTTGTCCATATTTTTTACAGTCTATGGCACACACGCACTAGACACACACTAGACACAGACACAGGACACAACCCATTCTGACCGGGCACCCATTTTGGTGTTGGCATCATGTTATGCTTTAGCTATTGAAAAATAGCAGATCTACAAGCTCATATCGCACCACCGAGTGGCGCGATACAAACTTGTAGGTCTGCTATTTAAAAAAAAAATCGAAGAACGACTGACATTTTTAGAATCTGATCTCAGGTCAGAATGGGGTTCATCAGACCAGTGTGTGTGTCCAGTGGAAAACCTCGTATGAATCTGATCTCAGGTCAGAATGGGTTAAGCACATGAACCCTAGCATCCCTGCTACTCACCACCAGTTGAACCTGTCTGTCTGTCTGTCACCAGAGAGAGCCTGTCTGTCTGTCACCACAGAGAGTCTGTCTGTCTGTCACCACAGAGAGCCTGTCTGTCTGTCACCAGAGAGAGCCTGTCTGTCTGTCTGTCACCACAGAGAGCCTGTCTGTCTGTCTGTCTGTCTGTCTGTCTGTCTGTCACCACAGAGAGCCTGTCTGTCTGTCTGTCACCACAGAGAGCCTGTCTGTCTGTCAGTCACCACAGAGAGCCTGTCTGTCTGTCTGTCTGTCTGTCTGTCTGTCTGTCACCACGGAGAGCCTGTCTGTCTGTCACCACAGAGAGCCTGTCTGTCTGTCACCACAGAGAGCCTGTCTGTCTGTCACCACAGAGAGCCTGTCTGTCTGTCACCACAGAGAGCCTGTCTGTCTGTCACCACAGAGAGCCTGTCTGTCTGTCACCACAGAGAGCCTGTCTGTCTGTCTGTCTGTCTGTCTGTCTGTCTGTCACCACAGAGAGCCTGTCTGTCTGTCACCACAGAGAGCCTGTCTGTCTGTCACCACAGAGAGCCTGTCTGTCTGTCACCACAGAGAGCCTGTCTGTCTGTCTGTCTGTCTGTCTGTCTGTCTGTCACCACAGAGAGCCTGTCTGTCTGTCACCACAGAGAGTCTGTCTGTCTGTCACCACAGAGAGCCTGTCTGTCTGTCTGTCACCACAGAGAGCCTGTCTGTCTGTCTGTCTGTCTGTCTGTCTGTCACCACAGAGAGTCTGTCTGTCTGTCACCACAGAGAGCCTGTCTGTCTGTCACCACAGAGAGCCTGTCTGTCTGTCTGTCACCAGAGAGAGCCTGTCTGTCTGTCACCACAGAGAGCCTGTCTGTCTGTCTGTCACCACAGAGAGTCTGTCTGTCTGTCTGTCACCAGAGAGAGCCTGTCTGTCTGTCACCACAGAGAGCCTGTCTGTCTGTCACCAGAGAGAGCCTGTCTGTCTGTCTGTCTGTCTGTCTGTCACCACAGAGAGCCTGTCTGTCTGTCACCAGAGAGAGCCTGTCTGTCTGTCACCACAGAGAGCCTGTCTGTCTGTCTGTCACCACAGAGAGCCTGTCTGTCTGTCACCACAGAGAGCCTGTCTGTCTGTCACCAGAGAGAGCCTGCCTGTCTGTCTGTCACCACAGAGAGCCTGTCTGTCTGTCTGTCACCACAGAGAGCCTGTCTGTCTGTCTGTCACCAGAGAGAGCCTGTCTGTCTGTCTGTCTGTCTGTCACCACACTCTCAGTCAGTTGATTCTTCATATCCATATGTGAGTGAAACGGCCGGGATGATTTGTTTATTTTCCAAACACATATAGTTTGTTCTTTTTTTTTTAAAGATATTTTTTTTGCGGCTTACGCCTTTTATTGATTTTTTAAGGGACAGACAGTAGGCTGACAGGAAACGGGAGAGAGATGGGGGGATGACATGCGGTAAAGGCCGTGTCGGGTCCGGGAGTCGAACCCGCGGCACACCGCGACTGGATCACCAGTCCGGTGCCCAGACCGTTACGCTACGGCCTGGGCCATATAGTTTGTTCTTAATTGCTAGAATGCTTTCTTATCTTTCTTACCTTTCTTTGTAGTTGTTACGTCCCCACCAAAGAGGTCCAGGTGTTTTTTTGTGTGCAAAAACTCCTTATTGGCTATTTCCCCTACCATAAGCCCTCAATGAATTGCATTGCATTGAATGGGAATTGAATGGGGCTATGGGGTGTTATGCTAATTTGCTTATTTCCATCTAAAGAAGTAGTAAAGTGTGCCGCTTGGGATATTGTTTACATTATGAAGAGAGGATATATACAAAGAAATTATAATTTTGAGCGATGGAAATAAGCGAATTAGCACAACACCCCATAGCCCCATTCAATTCCCATTCAATTCAATGCAATTCATTTAGGGCTTATGGTAGGGGAAATAGCCAATAAGGAGCTTTTGCACAAAATAACACCTGGACCTCTTTGGTGGGGACGTAACGACTACAAAGAAAGGTAAGAAAGCCTTTTAGTATGGAATTCTCCTTTAAATGAGATCCACCTATGGTTAACATATTACAAATATGAAACTAATGACTGATAATGCCCCCCCCCCCCTCCCCCCCCCCCCCCCCCCCCCCCACACAGATCAGGAGAGAACTGCAGGGCCTTCACCGTGGCTCGCTTCACACAGGAAGAGGAAGAGGACGAAGAGGACTCCGCCCCTTCCCCCTCCTCGTCGTCCAATGAGCCTCATACGGTCAACCAGCTGGACACCTCGGACTATCACTCCGCCTCCTCCTCCGACTGCGGCTCCGCCCCTCCCAGCGACACCGAGGAGGAGGGGGGAGGGGCCAAGGAGGGAGAGGCGGGGCTAGGGGAGAAGAGGGGAGGAGCCAAGGAGGAGGAGGAGGAGGAAGAGGAGGGAGGGGCCAAGGAGGGAGAGGCGGGGCCAGGAGAGAAGAGGGGAGGAGCCAAGGAGGAGGAGGAGGGAGGGGCCAAGGAGGGAGAGGCGGGGCTAGGAGAGAAGAGGGGAGGAGCCAAGAAGGAGGAGGAGGGGGGAGGGGCCAAGGAGGGAGAGGCGGGGCTAGGAGAGAAGAGGGGAGGAGCCAAGGAGAAGAAGGTGGAGGAGGTGGGAGGGGCCAAGGGGGGAGAGGCGGGGCCAGGAGAGAAGAGGGGAGGAGCCAAGGAGAAGAAGGAGGAGGGAGGGGCCAAGGAGAGAGAGGCGGGGCTAGGAGAGAAGAGGGGAGGAGCCAAGGAGAAGAAGGAGGAGGGGGAGGGAGGGGCCAAGGAGGGAGAGGCGGGGCTAGGACAGAGGAGGGGAGGGGCCAAGGAGGAGGAGGAGGAGAAGAAGCAGAGGAAGGAGGAAGGATATACTTACATCATCGCCATGGTGCCCCGCCCCCGGGGCAAAGCGGGCCGGTTTGCCACGCCCATTCGACCCAAATACAACGTCAACGTGGTGAGAGCCCTGAAGCCATTCTGACCTGAGATCAGATTCTAAAAATGTCTATTACATCCTGACAGTTTAATTATTAACCCATTCTGACCTGAGATCAGATTCTAAAAATGTCTATTACATCCTGACAGTTTCATTATTAACCCATTCTGACCTGAGATCAGATTCTAAAAATTTATTCTACATCCTGACAGTTTCATTATTAACCCATTCTGACCTGAGATCAGATTCTAAAAATGTCTATTACATCCTGACAGTTTCATTATTAACCCATTCTGACCTGAGATCAGATTCTAAAAATGTCTATTACATCCTGACAGTTTCATTATTAACCCATTCTGACCTGAGATCAGATTCTAAAAATGTCTATTACATCCTGACAGTTTCATTATTAACCCATTCTGACCTGAGATCAGATTATAAAAATGTCTATTACATCCTGACAGTTTCATTATTAACCCATTCTGACCTGAGATCAGATTCTAAAAATGTCTATTACATCCTGACAGTTTCATTATTAACCCATTCTGACCTGAGATCAGATTATAAAAATGTCTATTACATCCTGACAGTTTCATTATTAACCCATTCTGACCTGAGATCAGATTCAAAAAATGCCTTCTACATCCTGACAGTTTCATTATTAACCCATTCTGACCTGAGATCAGATTCTAAAAAAATCTTCTACATCCTGACAGTTTCATTATTAACCCATTCTGACCTGAGATCAGATTCTAAAAATGTCTATTACATCCTGACAGTTTCATTATTAACTCATTCTGACCTGAGATCAGATTCTAAAAATGTCTATTACATCCTGACAGTTTCATTATTAACCCATTCTGACCTGAGATCAGATTCTAAAAATGTCTATTACATCCTGACAGTTTCATTATTAACCCATTCTGCTCAATATTTCATGTCAAGGACCCATAGAATTATATGTAATCGGCCCCCATCTGAAAATATGTTGTTCCAGGGACCCCCCCCCCCCCCCCCCCCAGAAGCAAAGATATGAGTTAAAAACTTTCACTCTGAAAGAATATATATATATTCAATGATTTGAGAGCACATTTTCACGATAAAAAAATAAATAGCAGATCTACAAGTTCGTATATTTCATCAGCATCGCTCATCTATCCACTCTTGTTAACCGCCTTCTGTATCTTCCTCCCGTGTGTGTGTGTGTGTGTGTGTGTGTGTGTGTGTGTGTGTGCGCGCGTGCGTGTGTGCGTGTGCGTGTGTGTGTGCACTGACAGATGCAGCCCCCAGGCCTGCAATACTTCTACCACCCGGCGAGCGTGTACAATAAGTGCCACCATGCCCCGCCCCCTCCTCCTCCTCCTCCCCCTCCCCCTCATCATCATCATCATCATCATCATCTTCCTCCCCCCCCTCATCATTTTCTTCATCATCTTCCCCCTCCCCCCCCCTCCTCCTCCTCATCCCCTGTTCTTCGCGGCCGCGGCGCTTTGCGGCCCCCCCCCCTCCCCCTCCCCCGCCCATGTTCGTGCATTACGTCATGCCTCCTCCGCCCAACGTGCAGTACTACCTGCAGCCATGCGGGGGCGTCGTCGTCGGGGGGGTGAGGTGTTAACAGTTCCTATTTTTTTTTTCCTTTTAGGTTTTATGACCTCAATTACACCCAAAAAAAACCTGAACTTTGAACATTCAGTGGATTTTCTGTGGTCTGAAGTTTTCTTTGGGGTTTGAGGGGGGATAGCGCCCCCTGTAACTGAGCCTGTTGAGTTGAATCACTGTGGGGGGGGGGGGGTGGGGGGGGGGGGGGGGGGGGGTTCTCTTCCAATACAATATGAACTTTAATTGTCGTAACTAATAATTGTGTCTCACAAAAAGGTAACTTTCTTATCTTTTGTCTTTTTTTTAAAGGGATTGTTACATTAAAAAAAAGGTTTTGGAATTGTTCTTATTTTTCTTTAGGTTTTCTAATCTCAATTGCACCCAAAAAACATGAACTTTGAACATTCAGTAGATTTTCTGTGATCTGGGGGTTTTCTGGCTCAAACAGGTGCTCTGATATGCCGCAGATTGTGATGTAAGTTCCTGCAAATCCCATATATTGTCAATGGGATTTGCCAGCAGATGTCACTGTTTCACTGTGTTGCCTGTTTCATTGTAGCTCAAAAGGCTTCCAAACCCCAAAGAAACTTCAGGACCACAGAAAATCCACTGAATGTTCAAAGTTCAGGTTTTTTGGGTGTAATTGAGGTCATAAAACCTAAAAGAAAAAGAAAAATAAATGAAAATGAATGTCATAAAACCTTTAAACAATTTTAAATTCCTGGTGCCTTAATAATGTATATATATATAGCCTATAATGTACGGTGTATAGTGAGCCATGTTGTTGAAGTTATAAGGGGAAGGTGAAAGAGATTGTATTTTTTATCTTTTTTAATAAGCTTTGCTTGTAAATACTACAGGCCCTTTTTGATACCGTGAATAGATTTTGTCTTGTTTTTTGGTTTAGTTTTTAGTTTATTTTCTTTTTACCTCACTCTTGTTTTAATTTGCTTTGTAATTTATTTGTCCACCAATGGGGTGGTGCTATAATCTATTTCTGTCCAATGATTATAATTATGCGTTTTCTACCAATGTGTCACATTATAACTGCATTTGCATGTTTTTTATTTTATTTTATTGGTGAAATCATTTTATACTCTTTTTCTACCGTTGGTGAAAATTTTAAAGATATATATATTTTTTAAATTGTTTAAATGGTCCTAATTCTGACGGTTCTGTTATGCTTGTGACAATCTCACCACTGTACACAAATCTATGGAAATATTACGTTGTGACTTTATTCACTTAAGTTAAAACCCATTTTGGGCGGTAACCCCTTTTGGTACGAGCTTGTAGGTCTGCTATTTTTGAAAAACGAAGAACGGACTGACATAGAAACATAGCTTTTTTCAGAAAACTGTCCAGGATGTAGAAGACATTCTTAGAATCTGATCTCAGGTCAGAATGGGTTAATGACACGATTTGGGCCCGACATGCAGAGGCTGCAACGATAATCAAAACCCATTTAGACCTTTCACAGTTTTCTGAAAAACCTCTGTTACGGTAACAAGACAACTCACCCCTTTTCTGTTTTCCTCCCAGAATGTTCCCCAGTGAGGGGTGGGAGAGGCTGGACAGCAGACCAGTGAGGGGTGGGAGAGGCTGGACAGCAGACCAGTGAGGGGTGGGAGAGGCTGGACAGCAGACCCAGTGAGGGGTGGGAGAGGCTGGACAGCAGACCCAGTGAGGGGTGGGAGAGGCTGGACAGCAGACCCAGTGAGGGGGTGGGAGAGGGCTGGACAGCAGACCCAGTGAGGGGTGGGAGAGGCTGGACAGCAGACCCAGTGAGGGGTGGGAGAGGCTGGACAGGCAGACCCCAGTGAGGGGTGGGGAGAGGCTGGACAGCAGACCCAGTGAGGGGTGGGAGAGGCTGGACAGCAGGACCCAGTGAGGGGTGGGAGGGCTGGACAGCAGACCCAGTGAGGGGTGGGAGAGGCTGGACAGCAGACCCCAGTGAGGGGTGGGGAGAGGCTGGACAGCAGACCCAGTGATGGGTGGGAGAGGCTGGACAGCAGACCCAGTGAGGGGTGGGAGAGGCTGGACAGCAGACCCAGTGAGGGGTGGGAGAGGCTGGACAGCAGACCCAGTGAGGGGTGGGAGAGGCTGGACAGCAGGACCCAGTGAGGGGTGGGAGAGGCTGGACAGCAGACCCAGTGAGGGGTGGGAGAGGCTGGACAGCAGACGGCTGGACCTTGAATTTCTCTAACTATAAACTTTCATGACAGCAGAACAGCCTAAGTACAAATATAATTTATGAAAAGCTACTACAGTGAAGTCTGTTCACAGAAGTTGTTGTATAGGCTATGTGGGGATTATCTGACGAGGTACCATTTGAGGGGGCAAAACCTTACATAATTTATACTAAATAATACTAAATTGTTATAGGGTCAATATAAGTAAAATAATATAGCCTTTCCACAGGAGTATCTTTTTATATTTTTCCAAAAAGAATACAAACAGCCAATAGCATATTACAAAGTTCTCCCCCTCACTGGGAAAATTTCCGCGAGAAAAACGGGCACGCACCGGGGTGAGTTGTCCAGTATTCTCTGTTTCTATGTCAGTCGTTCTCAAGTAGCAGTAATAATAGTTCCAGGTACACCCCCCCGCCCCCTCCCAGAAGCAAATATTTGAGACAGTCACTCTGAAAGAATATATATTCAAAGATTTGAGTAAAAAAAAAACATTGCCTCTGATTATATATTCAAAGATTTGTGCCACATTTTCACGATTAAAAAAAAATAGCAGATCTACAAGCTCGCTGCCGCGCTATATGAGCTTGTAGATCTGCTATTTTGTTACGATACTTTTAGAAAGCGAATTGAATAAAGTTCTCACCTCGAATGGATAATTGAACCCACCAGTTCCTACTGTATACAAACATGAGCAAATGCGCGTTTCTTTTCGCTTTTTGCCATTCATGTTGATTTCCTTTGAATGTATTTATTTACTTATTATTTTTTTTTATTTTTTTTACAAAACTAATGTCCATTGTTGTGATCGGTTGTCTGTCTCTTTTAACAAACCAATATCCATGTTCCTGATTGGCTGATTGGGTGTTTGTCTTGAAGCTGAACCTGTGCCTGCCACCCAGCTGCTGTTTACATTATTTTTTAAATTTTTAATTGTATGCTGTTTTTTTCTTCTCCTTATCGCACACGATTAAATCAGCTGACGTATTATATACCATTACTGCTTGTGTGGCATCCTGTTTTAATACCTCTTAAATATGTCCTCATGGAAAAGTTACTGAACACAGACTCAAATATGGTGCATTTATATAGCGCCTTTATCCAAGGCGCTTTACATAGATTGTGCATTACATTCACCCATTCACACACACATTCACACACCG
>NC_139698.1:4098579-4161501 GCF_964188405.1 Protomyctophum parallelum | reverse complement strand
TCACCACACTATAGCAATGATGACTTACTATGATTACTATGATCACAATATAGAGCTATTTACTGTTACTGAACACACACTATAGCAATGATTACTGTCACAATATAGAGCTATTTAACACTGTTACTGAACACACTCTATAGCAATGATTACTGTCACAATATAGAGCTATTTAACACTGTTACTGAACACACTCTATAGCAATGATTACTGTCACAATATAGAGCTATTTAACAGTTACTGAACAAACTAGTCTATGATTTCTGTCACAATGAAGAGCTATGTAACGTTCACTTAAATTATTTACCACTCCTAATGACAGAAATGTCAAGATTCCGTGAAATGCAGAGAACAGTGATAATACAACGAAGATGTAACTATTGCTGAGGATACATTAGAACAATGTGTTTTATTTCTAAAGTCATAATTGTAGCTGTAAATGTTGGAGAATTGTTCTGTTTTGCATGGGGCACAAGGAAATCACTGTCATTAAGGAGAATTCCATACTAAAAGGCTTTCTTACCTTTCTTTGTAGTCGTTACGTCCCCACCAAAGAGGTCCAGGTGTGATTTTGTGCAAAAGCTCCTTATTGGCTATTTCCCCTACCATAAGCCCTAAATTAATTGCATTGAATTGAATGGGAATTGAATGGGGATATGGGGTGTTGTGCTAATTTGCATATTTCCATCGCTCAAAATTATAATTTTGTTGTATATATCCTCTCTTCATAATGTAAATAATATCCCCCAAGAGGCACACTTTACTACTTATTTAGATGGAAATAAGCGAATTAGCACAACACCCCATAGCCCCATTCAATTCCCATTCAATTCAATGCAATTCATTGAGGGCTTATGGTAGGGGAAATAGCCAATAAGGAGCTTTTGCACAAAAAAGCACCTGGACCTCTTTGGTGGGGACGTAACAACTACAAAGAAAGGTAAGAAAGGTAAAAAAGTTTTCTAGCATGGAATTCTCCTTTAAACGGCCACCAGGGAGCACTGTTGTCAATGACACAGATATGAGAGACTTGTACAAAGTTGTTAAAACTTAGTAGCCTATCTTTAACTCTGAACAAGTACACTATATAATATAATATAATATAGATCATCCTATTGTTCTGTGTAAAAAGCAATAGGCCTACATTAGTGTTATGAAAATATGTAATACACATTGAAAATGTGTCATAAAAAATACATTTTATGCCTGCAACAATGTAACTAATACAACAATTATATAAAAAAACCGTAGGCTATATATTTTTTTTAGATATAGGCTATTATGCAATAGCCTATAGTAACAAATAAGGCACATTTATATCCACAGAGTTAAACGGAGGATTTTAGTTAGTGCGTGTGTGTCACGTGTGCGTGTGTGCGTGTGTGTGTGTGTGTGTGTGTGTGTGTGTGTGTGTGTGTGTGTGTGTGTGTGTGTGTGTGTGTGTGTGTGTGTGTGTGTGTGTGTGTGTCAAATAAAGCCATGCAAATTAAGAAAGCATGCCCCCCCCACACACACACACACACACACACACACACACACACACACACACACACACACACACACACACACACGTACACACACAGGAGCGAGCGGTTATGGAAGCATTTTTATGGAAGTATAAATACGATATATATGATTATGTGCGCATCCATAAAGCGGTCACTATCAGTCAGCTGAGTCAGTCAGCTGTGCACCGGCGGCGGTAGCCCTGGAACAGTAGGCTACAGTACAGTACAGGGGGGGGTGGGGGAGTACAGTACAGTAGGCTACAGTACAGTACATCATTGGGGGACGGACCCCCCCACTCCACTCCACTCCACTCCACTTTTTAAAATGAAACATTAAACGTAAAGCCACCGTGACTATTATTATTATAGTGACTGTAACTCCTTCAGATGAGAGGAGAGACGGACCCCGCGGACTCCTCCTCCTCCTCCTCCTCATGCCGCCCAGAAGAGCTGCTCTTCGGGCGGATCAGAAGCAGCAGCACGCCGCCGGGCAAGGAGCACCGCAGAGCGGACCCAGAGAGGAGCACCACGCCGGGCAAGGAGCACCGCAGAGCGGACCCAGAGAGGAGCACCACGCCGCGTCAGGAGCACCGCAGAGCGGACCCAGAGAAGAGCACACCACGGCCGGGTCAGGAGCACCGCAGAGCGGACCCAGAGAGGACCGTACCACGGCTGGGCAAGGAGCACCGCAGAGCGGACCCAGAGAGGAGCACCACACCGGGCCAGGAGCACCGCAGAGCGGACCCAGAGAGGAGCACCACACCGGGCCAGGAGCACCGCAGAGCGGACCCAGAGAGCAGCACCACACCGGGTCAGGAGCACCGCAGAGCGGACCCAGAGAGGAGCACCACGCCGGTCAAGGAGCACCGCAGAGCGGACCCAGAGAGGAGCACCACGCCGGGCCAGGAGCACCGCAGAGCGGACCCAGAGAGGAGCACCACGCCGGGCCAGGAGCACCGCAGAGCGGACCCAGAGAGGAGCACCACGCCGGTCAAGGAGCACCGCAGAGCGGACCCAGAGAGGAGCACCACGCCGGGCCAGGAGCACCGCAGAGTGGACCCAGAGAGGAGCACCACACCACTGCCGGGCCAGGAGCACCGCAGAGCGGACCCAGAGAGGAGCACCACGCCGGGCCAGGAGCACCGCAGAGCGGACCCAGAGAGCAGCAGGCTCCGGGACACCCCCCTGCCCCTGCCGCTGGAGGGTGGTTGTTGCAGCAGCTGGTCGAGCATGTGGAGATGACAGCAGAGACCACAACCACCACCGACCTGCTCTCAGACTCCAAGCGAGACTCCAGCTCCACAGACCGGGAGGACAACAACAACGGTAGGGTTAAGTTATTTATGGATGAATGATTCATAAAGTAGTTAAACTTTATTAGGGGAAGGGGGGGAAGAAAGATACAGCCTACCGTCTAGTTTTAGAGGGGGTTCCAACACACTGTTCACTGGAGGGACATAATTATCTCTTTGTGTGGGACAACAAGTGGGCGAGACGGGGTTAGCGATTGTGTTATTATTAAACCTCTCTCTCTGGCGTCTTTCATTTTGTTTTAAAATGCTAATTTTGGTCATGGGTGGTAATATATAAATATGACTTTGAGCCTATATAGGAGGGTATTTCTCATGTGATTTTAACTGGCTTAAGAAAGTTAAGAAGAACACAGTATCTTTCAGGAAAAGAGAGATTTAGCATCGCTAAATAAACCGTGAGAAAGGCCATTTCTTCTGTAATCTGTGCTAATATGGCTGTTCCTTCATTCATATTATCTGTGTGCCATTGAGCCTTGCACCTAATAGGCCTATAGATACCTATCTGACCATCCATGTCATTTATTTGGAGTGTGCTTTGTCTTCAGTAAAGTTGAACACTGATGATGCCTGGCTGGCAGTCACTGAATGTGGGACAGACAGACAGGGTCTCCATTTGTGGAACACCTGAAAGGTCTTGGAAATGAGGGACTGTCACAATGATCATTACTGTATAGCCCTGTAAACAGTCTAGGCAGGGCAAACTAATTACATACCAAGTTAAACATGGACAAAACAAAATGCATCTAAACTGTAAACCTTCAAAGCATATATCACAGCCTCATTATAGCATAAAACAAATCCAATGATGGAATGTGCATTTTGGAAAGTAGGCCAGTATACGTGTTCGATACAGTGAGTGCAAAAAGTAACACGAATAAAAGATAACGATGTAAAAATAATAATAATAATAATAATAATAATAATCGAGGTGGTATGATGGGGAAAATGTACCGACGATAACAAGAACATATACAACTTAAAAGTGAGAAGAATAATGTCAAGATTCCCAGTTGTTAAACGTGCACGTCACGTGCTCGTTTAAAAAACTTGGGAATCTTGAAATTGATTAACCGGTAGATGGAGTTCATTCCAGTCTGTATTGTATGGGCTTTACATTAAGGCAGGTTTACCCAATTCAACGCTGACCCAAAGGAACAGTAGAGTGGAGTGTGTGTTGTGCTAAATGGTAAATGGTGCATTTATATAGCGCCTTTATCCAAGGCGCTTTACAGTGATTGTGCATTACATTCACCCATTCACACACACATTCATACACCGATGGCAGCGGAAACCATGCAAGGCACCAACTAGCACATCGGGAGCAATTAGGGGTTCAGTGTCTTGCTCAAGGACACTTCGACAGTAACTCTGGGGGAGCCCGGGTTCGAACTGGCAACCTTACGGTTACCATCCAGGCACTCTACCCCTGAGCCACCGCCGCCCCATGTGTTGTGTTGTGCTGTGCTGTGCTGTACTGTGCTGTGCTGTGCTGTTGCTGTGCTGTTGCTGTTGCTGTGCTGTGCTGTGCTGTGCTGTTGCTGTACTGTGCTGTGCTGTGCTGTGCTGTGCAGTGCTGTGTTGTGCTGTGCTGTGCTGTACTGTGCTGTGCTGTGCTGTGCTGTGCTGTGCTGTTGCTGTGCTGTTGCTGTTGCTGTGCTGTGCTGTGCTGTGCTGTTGCTGTACTGTGCTGTGCTGTGCTGTGCTGTGCAGTGCTGTGTTGTGCTGTGCTGTGCTGTACTGTGCTGTGCTGTGCTGTGCTGTGCTGTGCTGTGCTGTGCTGTTGCTGTACTGTGCTGTGCTGTGCTGTGCAGTGCTGTGCTGTACTGTGTTGTGCTGTGCAGTGCTGTGCTGTGCTGTGTTGTGCTGTTGCTGTGCTGTGCTGTACTGTGCAGTGCAGTGCTGTGCTGTACTGTGCTGTGCTGTGTTGTGCTGTGCTGTGCTGTACTGTGCTGTGCTGTGCTGTGCTGTGCTGTGCTGTGCTGTACTGTGCTGTGCTGTGCTGTGCTGTGCTGTACTGTGCTGTGCTGTGCTGTGCTGTGCTGTGCTGTGCTGTACTGTACTGTACTGTGTCCTGTGCTGTGCTGTGCTGTGCTGTGCTGTGCTGTGCTGTGCTGTGCTGTGCTGTGCTGTGCTGTGCAGTGCAGTGCTGTGCTGTGCTGTGCTGTGCTGTGCTGTGCTGTGCTGTGCTGTGCTGTGCTGTGCTGTGCTGTGCAGTGCTGTGCTGTACTGTGTTGTGCTGTGCTGTGCTGTGCTGTGCTGTGCAGTGCTGTGCTGTACTGTGTTGTGCTGTGCTGTGCTGTGCTGTGCTGTGCTGTGCTGTGCTGTGCTGTGCTGTGCTGTGCTGTGCTGTGCTGTGCTGTGCTGTGCTGTGCTGTGCTGTGCTGTGCTGTGCTGTGCTGTGCTGTTGCTGTTGCTGTGTTGTGTTGTGTTGTGTTGTGTTGTGTTGTGTTGTGTTGTGTTGTGCTGTGCTGTTGCTGTTGCTGTGTTGTGTTGTGCTGTTGCTGTACTGTGCTGTGCTGTGCTGTGCTGTGCTGTGCTGTGCTGTGCTGTGCTGTGCAGTGCAGTGCAGTGCTGTTGTTGTGCTGTGCAGTGCTGTGCTGTGCTGTGCTGTGCTGTGCTGTACTGTGCTGTGCTGTTGCTGTTGCTGTGTTGTGTTGTGTTGTGCTGAGGTGTGTTGTGTTGTGGTGTGGTGTGATGTTGCTGTGTCGTGTTGTGCTGTGCTGAAGGAATGGGTGTTAAATAGCGTTTACGGTAAATATAATATTACAGAAATAAATACATTTGAATACCAGTTGACGCCAGTGCATGAGTCCATATTCCATAACATGTCATTTAAAGGTCTGTCATACATTATGCAATGTGGTCTGTGAGGAAAGGACAACCAAGGACAAATCTACAGTCTAGTCGACTGTATGCCGTGTTAAGTGTTATGTGTGTGTATTAAGTGGAACAATATCTGATTTTGATAAACCACTTGACACAATGGACGGAAGTACTAATTGCAAAACAACAGTGGAAGTAGCCTACTAATTGCAAAGCCAGTTTCTTAACCCATTCTGGGCGGAAAGCCGGCAACCCCTTTTGGTGTTTCAAGCATTATGTTATACTTTAATAGCTATTGAAAAATAGCAGATCTACAAGGCACCGAGTGCCGCGCTTTGAGCTTGTAGGTCTGCTATTTTCTGAAAAATCGTGAAAATGTGCCTCAAATCTTTGAATATATTATATTCTTTCAGAGTGAACATTTTAACTCAAATCTTTGCTTCTGAGGGGTTCCTGGAACAACATATTTTCAGATGGGGGTCGGTGGCCAATTACAGATCATTTTTGGGGGTCCTTGACATGAAATATTGAGCACCACTGATACAGAAACATTAGGTATTATTATAACTAGTCCTTACCCGTTCTGATATATTTCAACTTGTATAATATATTTGTGTGTGTGTGTGTGTGTGTGGTTTTTTATGAATAAAAACAGCAGTATAACATTTAAGTATTCTTCCAAATGCATGGTAGGGAAACGTTTTCATGGCAAGAGCAAGGACCGCAGCATTTACACTTATTAGCCCACAGAGCCCCATTTGAAAAGTATCAAGGACCCCCAGTTTGACATGCAGCTATATATGGACAGTCGCACAGATCCAATTTGCAGGTGGATTTGCGTCCAAAACGGTCTCAATTGTGAGCTTTGGCTTGAGAGAACTCATGGCTTTTGCAACCTGTGATGTTGTGAGCTTGTAGATTAGCTGTTTTCACCAGAGCGTGCGCTGTAGCCACTTCACGCTGTGTGTGTGTGGCTTATGCTTATTAAGACAGTTGTATCTCGTGTTGTGTTTATAGCTAACTGAAAAGTGAAAACGGCCACGCGATGACGCACGCGCACACATACGAACGTGCGCACTCACAGCTTAAGTAGTTTACACACACACACATGCTCACAGCGAAAGTAGTCTGCACACACACACACACACAACCTCCGTGTTGGCTGAGGGCGGTGTGAAAAAGGGTATAGGTGCGTGGAAGAATGCGCTAGGGTCCTTGAGGCTGTTCTTCGTGGCATGTTGTTTGTTGTATGTAGTAATTGTGTCGATGCGTAAGGGGGTTGGAAATATCCCGATCGCTCGCCCGCTGTCTATTGCGAGCAAAATTGACAGCGGGCGAAACAACTGAAGTTAGGCGGAAAACTCGAGCAAAATTGACAGCAGGCGAAACAACTCAAGTTACGCGGAAAACTGTGTCCCAGTATTAATCAGTGACCGTCCCAAAATGCAATTCACTGGTGACACGTGATTTCTGGGGAGAGGAGTTTTGCCGCCCTGTGGCTGCGGGGGGTACTGCATGCGTTTTTAATTCACTAATAAATTAATTAATAATCATTAATGTGTCAAATCGAAAAAAGGGCTCCGTTACGCCCTCCATATTCATATGGTCAATGCCTGTGTGAAAAGTGGGAGCGATTGGTGCAGGCAATGAGGAGATAATGAGGAGATAATGCGGTCGGACACTCACTCACACACACACTCAGACATTCGCTCTATTATAGTATAGATAAATATTGAGCACCACTGATACAGAAACGTGAGGTTTTATTCTAATAAATATTGAGCACCACTGATACAGAAACGTGAGGTTTTATTATAATAAATATTGAGCACCACTGATACAGAAACATGAGGTTTTATTATAATAAATATTGAACACCACTGATACAGAAACGTGAGGTTTTATTATAATAAATATTGAGCACCACTGATACAGAAACATGAGGTTTTATTATAATAAATATTGAGCACCACTGATACAGAAACATGAGGTTTTATTATAATAAATATTGAACACCACTGATACAGAAACATGAGGTTTTTCAGAAAACTGTCTGGATTTAGAAGATTCTTTTTTTTAATGTCGACGTCACACTAAATGGATCTGTATATACAACATTTATTCCCAAAAGTTAACTTAACCCATTTTGGGCGGGGACCCCTTTTGGTGTTTTAAACATTATGTTATGATTTAGCTATTGAAAAACAGCAGATCTACAAGCTACGAGCTTGTATAGTTCTGCTATTTTTGAAAAAATCATGAACATGTGGTGCAAAGCTTTGAATATATATTCTTTCAGAGCGAACGTTTTTAACTCAAATCTTTGCTTCTGGGAGGTGGTCCCTGAAACAACACATTTTCAGATGGGGGTCAGCGGCCAATGTCATATATATTTGGGGGTCCTCGACATGAAATATTGAGAACCACTGATATAGAAACATGAGGTTTTTCAGAAAAATAAATACTTTAAAAAATACCTTTTTTTTTTAAATTTCGATGTCAGGCCTAAATGGGTTAAAAAAAACAACAACAATTATTTATATGAGATTTGAATGTGAGTCCAGGTATGCATACACCGTTATATTTTATGTTGTCAGCTTTACGCTATTAAGGCGTGCCATCGGACATCAATCATGACCAATGATGGTTATTGTAGATTATTTTTGAAAAATCGAAGAACGACTGACATAGAAACATAGCTTTTTCAGAAAACTGTCAGGATGTAGAAGACATTTTTAGGAATCTGATCTCAGGTCGAAATGGGTTAAGATTGAGTTTAACAGTATATAGTCTCCTGCATATTCGTCACCGCTAAACCCCTTATCCCTAAACTTCCTAAACCCCTTATCCTTAAACTTCCTAAACCCCTTATCCCTAAACTTCCTAAACCCCTTATCCCTAAACTTCCTAAACCCCTTATCCCTAAACTTCCTAAACCCCTTATCCCTAAACTTCCTAAACCCCTTATCCCTAAACTTCCTAAACCCCTTATCCCTAAACTTCCTAAACCCCTTATCCCTAAACTTCCTAAACCCCTTATCCCTAAACTTCCTAAACCCCTTATCCTTAAACTTCCTAAACCCCTTATCCCTAAACTTCCTAAACCCCTTATCCCTAAACTTCCTAAACCCCTTATCCCTAAACTTCCTAAACCCCTTATCCCTAAACTTCCTAAACCCCTTATTCCTAAACTTCCTAAACCCCTTATCCCTAAACTTCCTAAACCCCTTATCCCTAAACTTCCTAAACCCCTTATCCCTAAACTTCCTAAACCCCTTATCCCTAAACTTCCTAAACCCCTTATTCCTAAACTTCCTAAACCCCTTATCCCTAAACTTCCTAAACCCCTTATCCCTAAACTTCCTAAACCCCTTGTCCCGAAAAAAGCCCACAACATCATGGAAGACACCAGCCACCCCGCAAATACCCTGTTCAAACTACTCCCTTCCAAAAAACGCTACCAGAGCATCAAATCTCGTACCACCCGTCTCAGTAACAGTTTCTACCCCCAGGCAGTCAGGCTGCTGAACAGCTGACCTTGAACTGTATTGCACTTCACTTCACTTGCACTTTTCTTTTCCTGTTTTTTGTCTTTTTCTTGCACTATAGGCCTACAGTAGATGTTGTTTATGTCCTGTGTATGTAAGACTGAGAGTGCTCTGAGCAAAATCATTTTCATTGTATTTATACTCTGTATCTATACACATGACAAATAAACCTGAACCTGAATCTTTGCCTTTTTTTTAATGGTAATTGTGCACAGCCCTAATCAACGGAGGCGGCGGAGAGGGGCTGGCGATGATCCACCGGAACGGCCGGGAGTCGACGGAGGTCTCCGTGCCCCTGGTGGGGGGAGGAGGAGGGGGAGGAGGAGGAGGAGGAGGAGGAGGAGGAGGAGGGGGGGGGAAGAGGATGACCATGCCCCCGCCCATCATGGAGCCCCGGGGGGGGACAGACAACCTGTCCAGGCTGCGGGACAGCCGGTGTCTCCTGGAGGACAAGAAGAGCCTGGTGTCCTGGGCGCTGGGCTGCGCTCTGCTGGGCGTCCTTCTGATGGTGGTCCACCAGGAGATGTGTCCGTCTGTCTACGTACCGGTGAGTTACCCCCAGGAGATGTGTCTGTCTGTCTGTCTGTCTATGTACCGGTGAGTTACCCCCTGGAGATCTGTCTGTCTGTCTGTCTACGTACCGGTGAGTTACCCCCAGGAGATGTGTCTGTCTGTCTGTCTGTCTACGTACCGGTGAGTTACCCCCAGGAGATGTGTCTGTCTGTCTGTCTGTCTGTCTGTCTACGTACCGGTGAGTTACCCCCTGGAGATCTGTCTGTCTGTCTGTCTGTCCGTCTGTCTATGTACCGGTGAGTTACCCCCAGGAGATGTGTCTGTCTGTCCGTCTGTCTACGTACCGGTGAGTTACCCCCAGGAGATGTGTCTGTCTGTCTGTCTGTCTATGTACCGGTGAGTTACTGTACACCAGGGCTTCGCACACACACACAGATCTCCATGTGGGACACGTACCGGCTGACAGTAAAAACGGGTGCTATGACGACGTACATCATTATAGGTTCCCAAGTTGCATCGTTCCCCAGTAGGCCGGTCGGCCGACTGCGACGGGGCGGGCACGTACAGGTCTAGTGCTGCTTAAAGCATAAGGAAAGTTTGATATTTTTGACATTTTTGCCTGCCATAGGATGTTAAAAGAAATGCCCAAATCCGACAGCCAGTCAGCAAGTGGATTCATGAATGTATGTACTGTATATAGAGAATATTTTAGGCCAATAAAAAAAGACTATATACCAGATTTCCCACCCGTCCACCCCATCTGCCAGACTAGTATTGGTTTCTATTGACATTTGACCAACTAAAAGCATATACATGCATTGTATATGTCGTATGCTACATTTTGACAGATTATAGGCCATCTGTCATTGTTAGAGATATTTTGTGGTCTGGCTGTTGACTGATAGTCATTCTTGTTTTCTGACGGCTGTACTCGGATCTCGGTAACAATTAAGGGGGTGGGGGGACACTGTAGCACTACAATAAACAGTGGGAAGCGCCACTGATTGTGCATGCATAACGTGAGTGAAAAATCGATGGGCTGTGTATGGGCTGTCAATCAGATAGGACCTTTTCTGTTTGGATGTATGGGGCTGTCAATCAGATAGGACTTTTCTGTGTGGATGTATGGGGCTGTCAATCAGATAGGACTTTTCTGTGTGGATGTATGGGGCTGTCAATCAGATAGGACTTTTCTGTGTGGATGTATGGGGCTGTCAATCAGATAGGACTTTACTGTGTGGATGTATGGGGCTGTCAATCAGATAGGACTTTTCTGTGTGGATGTATGGGGCTGTCAATCAGATAGGACTTTACTGTGTGGATGTATGGGGCTGTCAATCAGATAGGACTTTTCTGTGTGGATGTATGGGGCTGTCAATCAGATAGGACTTTACTGTGTGGATGTATGGGGCTGTCAATCAGACAGGACCTTTTCTGTGTGGATGTATGGGGCTGTCAATCAGATAGGACTTTACTGTGTGGATGTATGGGGCTGTCAATCAGATAGGACCTTTTCTGTGTGGATGTATGGGGCTGTCAATCAGATAGGACTTTTCTGTGTGGATGTATGGGGCTGTCAATCAGATAGGACTTTTCTGTGTGGATGTATGGGGCTGTCAATCAGATAGGACTTTTCTGTGTGGATGTATGGGGCTGTCAATCAGATATGACTTTACTGTGTGGATGTATGGGGCTGTCAATCAGATAGGACTTTTCTGTGTGGATGTATGGGGCTGTCAATCAGATAGGACTTTTCTGTGTGGATGTATGGGGCTGTCAATCAGATAGGACTTTTCTGTGTGGATGTATGGGGCTGTCAATCAGATAGGACTTTACTGTGTGGATGTATGGGGCTGTCAATCAGATAGGACTTTTCTGTGTGGATGTATGGGGCTGTCAATCAGATAGGACTTTTCTGTGTGGATGTATGGGGCTGTCAATCAGATAGGACTTTTCTGTGTGGATGTATGGGGCTGTCAATCAGATAGGACTTTTCTGTGTGGATGTATGGGGCTGTCAATCAGATAGGACTTTTCTGTGTGGATGTATGGGGTGTCGATCAGATAGGACCTTTTCTGTGTGGATGTATGGGGCTGTCAATCAGATAGGACTTTACTGTGTGGATGTATGGGGCTGTCAATCAGATAGGACTTTACTGTGTGGATGTATGGGGTGTCGATCAGATAGGACCTTTTCTGTGTGGATGTATGGGGCTGTCAATCAGATAGGACTTTTCTGTGTGGATGTATGGGGCTGTCAATCAGATAGGACCTTTCTGTGTGGATGTATGGGGCTGTCAATCAGATAGGACTTTACTGTGTGGATGTATGGGGCTGTCAATCAGATAGGACTTTTCTGTGTGGATGTATGGGGCTGTCAATCAGATAGGACTTTACTGTGTGGATGTATGGGGCTGTCAATCAGATAGGACTTTTCTGTGTGGATGTATGGGGCTGTCAATCAGATAGGACCTTTTCTGTGTGGATGTATGGGGCTGTCAATCAGAGACACACAGTAATAAGTGCCCTAGGATGTCTGGTGACCACACATAGTGAGTGAGTAACATTTATACCACCGTAGTGGTCACATTGTGTCGCAGAACGACACATTGTGAGCTTGTAGATCTGCAATAGCTATACCGTGTATCTATCAGTGTTGTTATAGCAACCAGACTGTTTTTAAAAACAGCATGAGACACGCACGCACGAACGCACGCACGCACGCACGCACGCACGCACGCACGCACGCACGCACGCACGCACGCACACACACACACGCACACATTACCACAACAGAACCCCTTCTGAACACCTGGGCTTTGAACCTCTCTGAACCCAGCTCTTGATTATCGGCCTCAATTCCAGACACACGCACGCACACACACACAAATGCATGCACGCACACACACACACACATACACACACACACACACACCCTGGTAGCAGACTATATAGACTATCGTGTGTGTGTGTGTGTGTGTGTGTGTGTGTGTGTGTGTGTGTGTGTGTGTGTGTGTCAGCCAGCGCTGCTGTCTTCTTCAGGTGGGAGATGGAAAGTTGAGATTTCGTTTTACAAGGTACAGTGGTGGGTCAGATATGGGCAGTCAAGGACAAATCTGCTGTGTGTGTGTGTGTGTGTGTGTGTGTGTGTGTGTGTGTGTGTGTGTGTGTGTGTGTGTGTGTGTGTGTGTGTGTGTGTGTGTGTGTGTGTGTTACAGCGAGCTGTTCCATTATGTGTGGAAACACTACAATCATTG
The DNA here is from genome assembly GCF_964188405.1 of Protomyctophum parallelum. NCBI lineage: Eukaryota > Metazoa > Chordata > Actinopteri > Myctophiformes > Myctophidae > Protomyctophum > Protomyctophum parallelum. The sequence goes on along the minus strand of NC_139698.1, from coordinate 4,148,540 downwards.
TCCTAATATTTGCAGCATGTCTCGTCTTGGTTCTCATATTATTTAACACATTTAGACCTGAGAGCAATTTCTATTTTTTTGCGGCTTACGCCTTTTATTGATTTTTGAAGGGACAGACAGTAGGCTGACAGGAAACGGGAGAGAGATGGGGGGGGAAGACATGCAGTAAAGGCCGTGTCGGGTCCGGGAGTCGAACCCGCGGCACACTGCGACTGGATTACCAGTCCGGTGCCCAGACCGTTACGCTACGGCCTGGGCCAAATAAATGTATTTCTAAATCATGACCGTTTTCTGATGTCAGTTGGTGCCCATGTCAAGGACCCCCAGAATGGTCTGTCTTTGGCCGTGTACCCCCCCATCTGAAAATATGTTGTTCCAGGGACCCCCCCCCCAGAATGGTCTGTCTTTGGCCGTGTACCCCCATCTGAAAATATGTTGTTCCAGGGACCCCCCCCCCAGAATGGTCTGTCTTTGGCCGTGTACCCCCATCTGAAAATATGTTGTTCCAGGGACCCCCCCCCCCCCCCAGAATGGTCTGTCTTTGGCCCTGTACCCCCCATCTGAAAATATGTTGTTCCAGGGACCCCCCCCCCCCCCAGAATGGTCTGTCTTTGGCCGTGTACCCCCATCTGAAAATATGTTGTTCCAGGGACCCCCCCCCCCCCCCAGAATGGTCTGTCTTTGGCCGTGTACCCCCATCTGAAAATATGTTGTTCCAGGGACCCCCCCCCCCAGAATGGTCTGTCTTTGGCCGTGTACCCCCATCTGAAAATATGTTGTTCCAGGGACCCCCCCCCCCCCCCCCTCAGAAGCGTGAGTTGAAAGCGTTCACTCGGCGGAAAAAAACATATTTTCAACGATTTGAGACACATTTTCACGGTTTTTTTTTTGGTGCCGTGCTATGAGCCTGCAGATCTGCTCTTTTTCGACAGCTATAAAGTTCAAAATAATGGTTAGAAGGGGTTATAAAAGCTAAGGTGACACAGATGCGTTTCCGTCCAAAATGTGTTAAGGAAACAACTGCCCTGTATTGTAGCCGGTGTATGATCTACTTGAGATATCGGACAAAACAAACATCGTAAATTATTAATGCTTAGTGTCGCCATAGCGTGTTTGATCAGAGTAAGGCTATAGGGGGAAATTAACAACAGCAAAGATCCGTCTAGATCTGCTATTTTTGAAAAAAAGGAGCATATTTTGAAAACGTCACACGCCTATGATGACCGATAAACCCAAGATAATGTTCACCGTGGCACTTGTGCAACATTCCTGCCTCGTCTCGGCCAGGTGCATAGTTAGTACTTTGAAAGAGAGACGCTTATCTCAGTGTTATTTCTTTACTGGTTAAATATAGGTCAGGAATATGTTGGAACCTTTCTGTGTGGAGTTTGCATGTTCTCCCCGTGTCCCCTAGGGTAGGTACCCTCACATGTTCTCCCCGTGTCCCCTAGGGTAGGTACCCTCACAAAAACATGCAGTAATCCTGGTCTCTAAACTGCCTCCCCCTGGCCAGCCGGGGCGCCTGATGGAGGGGAAAGGAACTGGTTGGAATAACGTGTTCCTTCCACGCGCTATACGTCCAACCAGGGAAACTCCCCCCTGTCAGGTGTAAAGGAGCAACTTGGACACTCAGGCATGAAGGAAGCATGAGTTCAAGTCCGTTGCTCTCCCCTTGTCCCCCATATATGGGGACTAGGTTGGTCTCCCCTTGTCCCCCATATATGGGGACTAGGTTGCTCTCCCCTTGTCCCCCATATATGGGGACTAGGTTGGTCTCCCCTTGTCCCCCATATATGGGGACTAGGTTGGCGGAGGGTGTGTAGAGCCCAGGATCACATTAGATGATTGACACAGGGGTGAAAAATGCGTTACAAAATCGTGGGATAATAATATATATAAAAAAATATATATATATGTTGGAACAGGTTTAAAGTGTTTCATTATTTATAAGTAACCATTATAGAGCGTCGCAGTCCCTCCCCCTTTCAGAACGAACGACGAGTGGCCCAGGAAATGAATCCCAATGCATTTCTCCCATAGGATTTTCTCTAAGTATTTATTTAAAGACGGTTACGCCGCGGACAAATTAAGCCAACTGGGATCGTGACAAATCATGACAACGAACACAATATTTTGTGCCGATCAAATCATTAGAAAGAAGAGAATAAAGGCAGGAGACAACACTATTTGTTTTTGTTTTTTCTTCTTATAAATTATTTGATCGGCCCCAAAACATTGTGTTCATTGTCATGATTTGTGACGATCCGAGTTGGCTTTGTCCGCGGCGTAACCGTCTTTAAATAAATACTTTAAGAAAAGCCTATGGGAGAAATGCATTGGGATTCATTTCCTGGGCCGTTCGTCGTTCTGAAAGGGGGAGGGACTGAGACGCTCTATTGCATTATTATCACTAGTCCTTAACTCGTTCTGAATAATATGAACAGCAAGTTTCTATTTTTGTCTTTTGGAATAGTGTTAATTTAGTTTTTGTCACATTTTAGTCACCCGGAATGTTTTAGTGTTTAGTCTTAGTTTCAGTCGAGTAAATGTCATGAGATTTTAGTCGACTAAATCTACAGTTGATTTATAGTCGACTGAAATGCATTTTGGCGGGCCTTGATGCCGTCGTAATGGCAGATTTTTACATATGCTGAAAATAGCAGATATACAAGCTGACAACGTGTCGCAGCGCGACGCGTTGTGAGCTTGTAGATCTGCTATTTTCAGCATGCAACCACGTGTAAACTGGATCCCTTGTCCACTGGTCCCTTCCTAACATTTTAGTCTAGTTTTTATTTGTTGACGAAAAAACTATTCAAAAGACTATGACTAAAACTAAAATAGAAATTTGCTGCCGAAAACAACAGTGGTCCATGCAGGGAGTGTTGACGTGTATTCTCTGTAGTAGAGGAGCATTAGGGCCAGTCCAGGAGGGAGTGTTGACGTGTATTCTCTGTAGTAGAGGAGCATTAGGGCCAGTCCAGGAGGGAGTGTTGACGTGTATTCTCTGTAGTAGAGGAGCATTAGGGCCAGTCCAGGAGGGAGTGTTGACGTGTATTCTCTGTAGTAGAGGAGCATTAGGGCCAGTCCAGGAGGGAGTGTTGACGTGTATTCTCTGTAGTAGAGGAGCATTAGGGCCAGTCCAGGAGGGAGTGTTGACGTGTATTCTCTGTAGTAGAGGAGCATTAGGGCCAGTCCAGGAGGGAGTGTTGACGTGTATTCTCTGTAGTAGAGGAGCATTAGGGCCAGTTCAGGAGGGACTGTTGACATGTGCATTCTAATGAACTGTTTACCGCGATAGGTTTACAACTGTAGTATATCCACTGCTGCCATACCGTTCGGAAAAACCCATTTAGACCTGAGGAGGATTCTACGTTAATGTCTTCCGAATCATGACGGGTTTTCTGGAAAAACCTCATGTTTCTGTAATCAGTGGTTCTCAACCTTTTTCATGTCAACGACCCCCAGAATGATCTGAATTGCGCCGTCAGGCCTGAATGGGTTAAAACATGAACCGTGGTGTGAGAAATGCCTCTGACTCTGTCTATATAAAGCTGATATTCCCAGATTCCCAGACATACCTTCAAACCTCCTGGACTGTCTATAATAAAGCTGACATTCCCAGATTCCCAGACATACCTTCAAACCTCCTGGACTGTCTATAAAGCTGATATTCCCAGATTCCCTGACATACCTTCAAACCTCCTGGCCTGTCTATATAAAGCTGATATTCCCAGATTCCCAGACATACCTTCAAACCTCCTGGCCTGTCTATATAAAGCTGATATTCCCAGATTCCCAGACATACCTTCAAACCTCCTGGCCTGTCATTATAAAGCTGACATTCCCAGATTCCCAGACATACCTTCAAACCTCCTGGATGGAAACAAAGCCAGAAAGAAAGAAAATAAGGGAAAAAAAAAAAACGTTTCTATTCCTGGACGTCCCCCCCCCCCCCCCCCCCCCCCCCCCACACACACACACATTTGACCCGTTTGTTTCCCCCTGTGTGTGTGTGTGTGTGTGTGTGTGTGTGTGTGTGTGTGTGTGTGTGTGTGTGTGTGTGTGTGTGTGTGGGGGGGGGGGGGGGGGGGGGGGGCTAGGGGGTGTGGCCTCTTTCCACATCATTTAGTGCATAATTAGAGTTCTTGAATAATGACAGAATGGAGCGCTGACGACAACACACACACACACACACACACACGCACACGCGCACACGCACACGCACATGCACACACACACACACACACACACACACACACACACGCACACAGAGCAGGGCCGCTGCACACCAGTGGTGGAAAGTAACCAAGTACACTTTTACTGGAAAGTAACCAAATACTTGTACTTAAAAACGAAAGCATAAATTATTCACAGATTTGCGCCAAAAAATAGCAGACCTACAGTACAAGCTCGTAGCGCGAGACACACCAGTGGTGGAAAGTAACAAAGTACTTTTACTTAAGTACTGTACTTAACACATTTTGGGGCGGGAACCCCTTTTGATGTTATTATAACTAGCATTATGTTGTGCTTTAAGCTGTTGAAAAATAGCAGATCTACAATAGCGCGATACGAGCTTGTAGGTCTGCTATTTTTTGAAAAACCGTGAAAATGCGGCGCAAGTCTTTGAATATATTATATATTCTTTCAGAAGACTTATTTATATTGTTCGACAAAAAGTACAATTTTGAGGTATTTATTTGTTCAACCACTGATTAAAACTATGACGACATTCTTTTCCTTTACTATATATTTTTTCACTGACAAACGAAACAAAAACGAAATAAAACCTTAAGCTTTGATGACTAAAACTAAGACTACAGGCCGTCTGCATCGACACGTTGTTAGCTTGTAGATCGGCTATTTGTACTATTTTTTAAAAATGTTTTAAAATAGTAAAACATGGTAAATAAGTTTATGGATAAAAAGGGGTAAGATATATTGACAATATAGTCCCTGCCAGACAATAAAAACGTGTGTCAGGGACTAGTGTTTATTGTTTATTGTTTATTGTTTATAAGGATCCCCATTAGCTTTTGCCTTGACAAAAGCTAGTCTTCCTGGACAGACAAACATTTAACATTTAACCCATTCTGACCTGGGATCAGATTCATACGAGGTTTCCACTGGACACACACTGGTCTGATTAACCCATTCTGACCCGAGATTAGATTCTAAAAATGTCAGTCGTTCTTCGATTTTTCAAAAAATAGCAGACCTACAAGCTCGTAGCGCGCCACTCGGTGGCGCGCTACGAGCTTGTAGATCTGCTATTTTTCAATAGCTAAAGCATAACATGATGCTAACACCAAAATGGGTTCCCGTTCAGAATAGGCAATACTTACATTTAACATTTAACAAAGGCAATACTTACAATTGTTTACAACAAACACTAACTCAAAATAAAACATAGTAAAAATAAAAAATAAAATAAGAAATAAAAAACATAGCAAAAAAAATCACTTTCAACACATTATACATTTGAATTATTATTTCCCCAGGGTTACTGCAGTATATGGTTTACATAAGGTGTTCTTTTAACTTGATTTTAAAGATGAATTTTGTATTTGTATTGGTTATACACTTTGGTAGTGCATTCCAACCTATTACTGCTCTATAGATAATAGAAGATTTAAGAATATTTGTTCTTGGTTTAAGTGCCACCAAAACACCCGAACTGGCTTGTCTAGTCATATGGTTATGTTCGATAGTGGAGAAGAGATCCAGTAGAACGAACATTTGACGTGACAAAAAAATGTGACTAAAACTCGTGCCGATAATCACCGTAAAGCACACCCTCTCTTGTAAATATTGATTAAGTAAACAGTAGGCTCATCTCATTTGACTTATTCATGTACAGTAGGCGAGGTGTGGTGAGGTGAGGTGACGTGTTCCACAATTAAACCTGCTGCTCGTGGATTAAACGTTCAAAGTCTGTGAACTTCGACCCCCACGTGTATACAGGCCTATATACCTGCAAATCAGACAGGACACCTTTTTTATCCAATCAGGAGAGAGATGACTCCACACGGATATAATTAATCAGCTTGTGTTCCTGTTCCAATTTCGCTTTCAAATGTGTTCCCATCTGAACATGTATTTCATGTTTACTAAAAACCAGAGAACACCGTTACTGAACACACACTCTATAGCAATGATTACTGTCACAATATAGAGCTATTTAACACTGTTACTGAACACACTCTATAGCAATGATTACTGTCACAATATAGAGCTATTTAACACTGTTACTGAACACACACTATAGCAATGATTACTGTCACAATATAGAGCTATTTAACACTGTTACTGAACACACTCTATAGCAATGATTACTGTCACAATATAGAGCTATTTAACACTGTTACTGAACACACTCTATAGCAATGATTACTGTCACAATATAGAGCTATTTAACACTGTTACTGAACACACACTATAGCAATGATTACTGTCACAATATAGAGCTATTTAACACTGTTACTGAACACACACACTCTATAGCAATGATTACTGTCACAATATAGAGCTATTTAACACTGTTACTGAACACACACTCTATAGCAATGATTACTGTCACAATATAGAGCTATTTAACACTGTTACTGAACACACACTCTATAGCAATGATTACTGTCACAATATAGAGCTATTTAACACTGTTACTGAACACACACTATAGCAATGATTACTGTCACAATATAGAGCTATTTAACACTGTTACTGAACACACACACTATAGCAATGATTACTGTAATATATAGAGCTATTTAACACTGTTACTGAACACACACTCTATAGCAATGATTACTGTCACAATATAGAGCTATTTAACAGTTACTGAACACACTCTATAGCAATGATTACTGTCACACTATAGAGCTATTTAACACTGTTACTGAACACACTATAGCAATGATTACTGTCACAATATAGAGCTATTTAACACTGTTACTGAACACACACTATAGCAATGATTACTGTCACAATATAGAGCTATTTAACACTGTTACTGAACACACTCTATAGCAATGATTACTGTCACAATATAGAGCTATTTAACACTGTTACTGAACACACTCTATAGCAATGATTACTGTCACAATATAGAGCTATTTAACACTGTTACTGAACACACACTCTATAGCAATGATTACTGTCACAATATAGAGCTATTTAACACTGTTACTGAACACACACTCTATAGCAATGATTACTGTCACAATATAGAGCTATTTAACACTGTTACTGAACACACACTATAGCAATGATTACTGTCACAATATAGAGCTATTTAACACTGTTACTGAACACACACACTATAGCAATGATTACTGTCACAATATAGAGCTATTTAACAGTTACTGAACACACTCTATAGCAATGATTACTGTCACACTATAGAGCTATTTAACACTGTTACTGAACACACTATAGCAATGATTACTGTCACAATATAGAGCTATTTAACACTGTTACTGAATACACTCTATAGCAATGATTACTGTAATATATAGAGCTATTTAACACTGTTACTGAACACACACTCTATAGCAATGATTACTGTCACAATATAGAGCTATTTAACACTGTTACTAAACACTCTATAGCAATGATTACTGTCACAATATAGAGCTATTTAACACTGTTACTGAACACACACTCTATAGCAATGATTACTGTCACAATATAGAGCTATTTAACACTGTTACTAAACACTCTATAGCAATGATTACTGTCACAATATAGAGCTATTTAACACTGTTACTGAACACACTCTATAGCAATGATTACTGTCACAATATAGAGTTATTTAACAGTTACTGAACACACTCTATAGCAATGATTACTGTCACACTATAGAGCTATTTAACACTGTTACTGAACACACTCTATAGCAATGATTACTGTCACAATATAGAGCTATTTAACACTGTTACTGAATACACTCTATAGCAATGATTACTGTAATATATAGAGCTATTTAACACTGTTACTGAACACACACTCTATAGCAATGATTACTGTCACAATATAGAGCTATTTAACACTGTTACTGAACACACACACTATAGCAATGATTACTGTCACAATATAGAGCTATTTAACACTGTTACTGAACACACACTCTATAGCAATGATTACTGTCACAATATAGAGCTATTTAACACTGTTACTGAACACACTCTATAGCAATGATTACTGTCACAATATAGAGCTGTATAACACTGTTACTGAACACACTATAGCAATGATTACTGTCACAATATAGAGCTATTTAACACTGTTACTGAACACACTCTATAGCAATGATTACTGTCACAATATAGAGCTATTTAACACTGTTACTGAACACACACTATAGCAATGATTACTGTCACAATATAGAGCTATTTAACACTGTTACTGAAACACACTCTATAGCAATGATTACTGTCACAATTTACAATTTACAATTTAGGCATTTAGCAGACGCTCTTAATCCAGAGCGACTTACATTTAAGCAAGAACAAAAGCATGGGAATACATCACATAAAAGCATTTATCATGAAACATGCGTAAGCTAAGAAAGTAACAGTGGAATATCTATATAATGAAACTATACATACATATAATGAAACTATACATACACTATACATATAATACTATATATACATATAAACTATACAATTTACTACTATGCTATACATATGTACTATGGCGTGCTATGACTAAATACAATACAATTATAGTGCTGTCTACATAACATGCTATAAGTCACAATATAGAGCTATTTAACACTGTTACTGAACACACACTATAGCAATGATTACTGTCACAATATAGAGCTATTTAGTGTGGTTGCCCGAATGGGCAACCAGACTCTTGTAACTGTGATACTTTATTCTTTCACTGGAGTAGTCTTTATTTTGACGCTTTATACCTCCCACACTGTACGCTGTACGCACTTGAGCCATATGTCAAATTGACCGGAAAAATCGGGAATCGTGTGCTTGTATTTTGTTAAGAGAAATGTTGTATAGTTTAATTGATATGAATTTATTAGTGAATTAAATTTCCCCATTGACATGAATGGGAAAAGGCAAAAATTCACATAAAAGTATTTGTTCCTCGAGACTGTAATCACTATAGTTACAAAACTTTTAGGGATAATTCAACATTATCCCTAAAATTATTTAACCCTAAATTTTTATCGGTCGGCCTCATGGTGGCGCTATAACAGCCCACTTTACCTTTTGGCTTATAACTCTTGAACCGTAGGTCGTAAAATCAAAATTATTTTTTCCCTGGATTCCTTGGGTCATGACGCATCTCCCCATATAGGCCACGCCCATTTCCGCCATGATAGATTTTCCGCCATTTTGAATTTTGTCCAAAACACACTTTTTGCTTTTCCTCCTACAGATTTTGTCCAAATCTCACAGAAATCGGCACACGTGATCTCTGGACCCATCCAATTAAAACTGAGCCGCAGAATTTGAAAGTGCGTATAGTTCGGCCGTAATCGTCTTCCGAAGTTAGTAGGAGGGGCCTATATCACAAAAAATGCCATAAATCACGAACGGAATGTCCCAATCCATCCCAAATTTCAATCACATGTCCGGGGTGGTTCAATCAACCAAGTTCTAAAAGCAATTCCATTTTCATCCATAGGGGCGCCGCAAATGCGAGAAATGTAACCGTTTGTCGCAAAAACATGAATTTCGGGGGTTAAATCCCCTCCGAATGACTTACGCATGATCTAAGGCGTGACTTGAAATTGTAATTGGCTGGCAATACTAGTGGGAGGGGCATATGTAAGCCACTGCGGCAACCACACTCTGCAATTTTTTAAAATTGCGAATTTTCTAGTTAACACTGTTACTGAACACACTCTATAGCAATGATTACTGTCACAATATAGAGCTGTTTAACACTGTTACTGAACACACTATAGCAATGATTACTGTCACAATATAGAGCTATTTAACACTGTTACTGAACACACTCTATAGCAAGATTACTGTCACAATATAGAGCTATTTAACACTGTTACTGAACACACTCTATAGCAATGATTACTGTCACAATATAGAGCTATTTAACACTGTTACTGAACACACTCTATAGCAATGATTACTGTCACAAAATAGAGCTATTTAACACTGTTACTGAACACACTCTATAGCAATGATTACTGTCACAAATATAGAGCTATTTAACACTGTTACTGAACACACACTATAGCAATGATTACTGTCACAATACAGAGCTATTTAACACAGTTACTGAACACACACTATAGCAATGATTACTGTCACAATATAGAGCTATTTAAAACTGTTACTGAACACACTCTATAGCAATGATTACTGTCATCAATATAGAGCTATTAACACTGTTACTGAACACACACACTATAGCAATGATTACTGTCACAATATAGAGCTATTTAACACTGTTACTGAACACACTCTATAGCACATGATTACTGTCACAATATAGAGCTATTTAACACTGTTACTGAACACACTCTATAGCAATGATTACTGTCACAATATAGAGCTATTTAACACTGTTACTGAACACACACTATAGCAATGATTACTGTCACAATATAGAGCTATTTAACACTGTTACTGAACACACACTATAGCAATGATTACTGTCACAATATAGAGCTATTTAACACTGTTACTGAACACACACTATAGCAATGATTACTGTCACAATATAGAGCTATTTAACACTGTTACTGAACACACTCTATAGCAATGATTACTGTCACAATATAGAGCTATTTAACACTGTTACTGAACACACACTATAGCAATGATTACTGTCACAATATAGAGCTATTTAACACTGTTACTGAACACACACTATAGCAATGATTACTGTCACAATATAGAGCTATTTAACACTGTTACTGAACACACACTATAGCAATGATTACTGTCACAATATAGAGCTATTTAACACTGTTACTGAACACACACACTATAGCAATGATTACTGTAATATATAGAGCTATTTAACACTGTTACTGAACACACACTATAGCAATGATTACTGTCACAATATAGAGCTATTTAACACTGTTACTGAACACACTCTATAGCAATGATTACTGTCACAATATAGAGCTATTTAACACTGTTACTGAACACACTCTATAGCAATGATTACTGTCACAATATAGAGCTATTTAACACTGTTACTGAACACACTCTATAGCAATGATTACTGTCACAATATAGAGCTATTTAACACTGTTACTGAACACACTCTATAGCAATGATTACTGTCACAATATAGAGCTATTTAACACTGTTACTGAACACACTCTATAGCAATGATTACTGTCACAATATAGAGCTATTTAACACTGTTACTGAACACACACTATAGCAATTATTACTGTCACAATATAGAGCTATTTAACACTGTTACTGAACACACACTATAGCAATGATTACTGTCACAATATAGAGCTATTTAACACTGTTACTGAACACACACTATAGCAATGATTACTGTCACAATATAGAGCTATTTAACACTGTTACTGAACACACTCTATAGCAATGATTACTGTCACAATATAGAGCTATTTAACACTGTTACTGAACACACACACTATAGCAATGATTACTGTCACAATATAGAGCTATTTAACACTGTTACTGAACACACTCTATAGCAATGATTACTGTCACAATATAGAGCTATTTAACACTGTTACTGAACACACTCTATAGCAATGATTACTGTCACAATATAGAGCTATTTAACACTGTTACTGAACACACTCTATAGCAATGATTACTGTCACAATATAGAGCTATTTAACACTGTTACTGAACACACTCTATAGCAATGATTACTGTCACAATATAGAGCTATTTAACACTGTTACTGAACACACACTATAGCAATGATTACTGTCACAATATAGAGCTATTTAACACTGTTACTGAACACACACTATAGCAATGATTACTGTCACAATATAGAGCTATTTAACACTGTTACTGAACACACTCTATAGCAATGATTACTGTCACAATATAGAGCTATTTAACACTGTTACTGAACACACACACTATAGCAATGATTACTGTCACAATATAGAGCTATTTAACACTGTTACTGAACACACTCTATAGCAATGATTACTGTCACAATATAGAGCTATTTAACACTGTTACTGAACACACTCTATAGCAATGATTACTGTCACAATATAGAGCTATTTAACACTGTTACTGAACACACTCTATAGCAATGATTACTGTCACAATATAGAGCTATTTAACACTGTTACTGAACACACTCTATAGCAATGATTACTGTCACAATATAGAGCTATTTAACACTGTTACTGAACACACACTCTATAGCAATGATTACTGTCAGTATGTATATTAATCCGACAACAACCAGGACACAACGCCTCCCTGCTTTGCATGAGCAGCTCATAAACATGAGTCACATGAGAGAACAGAAAGTCAGAGTAGTAAAACATCAGATGCATTATAATAATCATAATGTCTGTACTTTAGTTGTACATCATGTCTGTATCATAACGATGTGGTATGTTTGTACAATTATGGCTGTATCATAATGATATACAACGATGTGATGATTGAACACTGTATCAGAGTGATTATACATACTGTACTGATTAATTATACAACAAACGTGTCATGAACTGTATTTTCTGCCAAGATACATTTCAGTCGACGAAAATCAACTGTATAGATTTAGTCGACTAAAACTAGACTATACCGCTAAAACATTACAGGTGACTAAAATGTGACTAAAACCAAATGAAGACTTGGACTATGACTAAGACTAAAATAGAGAATTGACGCAAAAAAAATAGAAAATTGACGCCAAAAAACAACATTGTCTGACTGTCGGCTGCGTCGGACCCAACAACAGGTTGGCAGTACAGTGCTGTTGTGATGCTGCTCTGTGTTATGTTATCCCATTCTGACCTGAGATCAGATTCATACGAGGTTTCCACTGGACACACACTGGTCTGATTAACCCATTCTGACCTGAGATCAGACTCTAAAAATGTCAGTCGTTCTTCGATTTTTCAAAAATAGCAGACCTACAAGCTCATAGCGCGCCACTCGGTGGCGCGATATGAGCTTGTAGATCTGCTATTTTTCAATAGCTAAAGCATAACATGATGCTAACACCAAAATGGGTTCCCGTTCAGAATTGGTTAAAGGACCACTTCACCACTTTTCAACCTATCTTCATATAATAGGTCCTCACTAATAATCTTGAAAAGAAATGGCGCAATTTATTTTCTACTCGGTCTGTGTCTCATAGGAGGGCTGTGGGCAGTTCAGAAACCGTCTTCCAGTGACATCATCGATGGGGAATATACAAGCTAATAGGCTTTCTAGTCCTGAAAAGTTGCAATGCGAAAATGGAAGCCATCGTTCTCACGATAATGAAAATCTAAATATTTTTGTAAAAAAATAAAAATAAATCTACATAATGATGATGTCACTGGAAGACGGTTTCTAAACTGCGCACAGCCCTCCTATGAGACACAGACTGAGTAGAAAAGAAATCGTGCCATTTTATCATGATTATTAGTGAGGACCTATTATATGAAGGTAGGTTGAAAAGTGGTGAAGTGGTCCTTTAAAATGTTTAAGCTATTTTGGAAAACAGACATGATGCACATGCAATGCAACACACACACACACACACACACACACACACACACACAGACATGATGCACATGCAATGCAACGCAAATTATGGAAAACAGCGAGGCCTGCCAACCCAGCTACGTCACACGCACGCACGCACGCACGCACGCACGCACGCACGCACACACACACACACACACGCCACCTTTCTTTATCTGTCTCTCTTGCGTGCCCTCACTCTCCCTCCCTGTGTGTGTGTGTGTGTGTGTGTGTGAGTGTGTGTGTGTGTGTGTGTATGTGTGTGTGTGTGTGTGTGTCATCGTTCTGTCTCTCTCTCTCTCCTCTCTCTCTCTCTCTCTCTCTCTCTCTCTCTCTCTCTCTCTCTCTCTCTCTCTCCTCTCTCTCTCTCTCTCTCTCTCTCTCTCTCTCTCTCTCTCTCAGTGCATTAAACTTTCCTCTCATTTCTGTGTGTGTGTGTGTGTGTGTGTGTGTGTGTGTCTGTGTGTGTGTGTGTGTGTGTGTTTCTGTCTGTGTCTGTGTCTGTTTGTGTGTGTGTGTGTGTGTGTGTGTGTGTGTGTGTGTGTGTGTGTGTGTGTGTGTGTGTGTGTGTGTGTGTGTGTGTGTGTGTGTGTGTGTGTGCGCGCGCGTGCGTGCATAGTTTTGCAGTAGGCCTAATTATCCTTTTAACACATTATGTGCCCTTTAAATCTTTCAAAATGGCGACCCAGGGTGCCCACTTTTTAGACCCACTGTTGAAAAGTCATCTTTTTAGACGGGCCTTTCCACAGCCGTCTTGGTTAAATGTCTATTTTTGTCTTACTTTATTAGTGATTTAGTTCTTGATTTGTTTTATTGACTATATTGACTTGTTTTACTTGTATTGTTGTTAAAGCTCTTTGTGACTGTAATTGTCTGTGAAATGTGCTCTGTAAATAAACTTTACTGTACTTACTTACTTAGGGGTGGGCAACTGGCGGCCCGGGGGCCACATGCGGCCCCCACCTTCACTTAATGCGGCCCCGCATGTTAATATCAGAATACTGATATAGTATTGATTTCAGCTGTTTACAATCCAACATTAATTGACTAGTAATTAATGACTACTATAGTATTAAAATGTTAGACTTTTTTATGTCCAATGTAGTTATGTTAACAGTTCATGAAGTTAACATAACTATAACTAAATGCATTTGAAATTCAATAAAAAAAGGTTACTCTTCAGGTTTCCAATTCAAAAATAGCAAAATAGAAAAATCAGGTCTTCAATTCAAATATAGCAAAAATAGCTGATCTACAAGCTCAAAACGTGTCGCAAATGCGACACGTTTTGAGCTTGTAGATCAGCTATTTTTGCTACGACAGTAATATGCACTGTGGCCCCTCTGGAGTGAGTGTGGAAATATATTGGCCCTCGCCATCGTTAAAGTTGCCCTCCCCTAGCCTAGACTAACTAGACTACATTTTAAGGAAGGTTTAGTGGACAAGAGATCCACTATAAGTCATTCCACAATTAGTTGCATGCTGAAAATAGCCGATCTACAAGCTCATTGTGAGCTTGTAGATCGGCTATTTTCAGCAAGTGGAAAAAAACAAACAGTCATTACGACGGCATCAAGGCCCGCCAAAATACATTTTAGTCGACTAAATCAACTGTAGATTTAGTCGACTAAAATCTTATTATGACATTTAGTCGACTAAAACCAGACTAACACTGAAACATTCCAGGTGACTAAAACTAAGTGAAAACTATTCAAGAGACTAATGACTAAAACTGACGCCTAAATGTAACTAAAGTCGTCTTTACCGTCGTTGGAAACTGGCAGGAATAATCAGTTCAATAATGTGATATTTGATCTGTCTTTGATCTTTTATCTCCCTCTCTCTCTCTCTCTCTCTCTCTCTCTCTCTCTCTCTCTACCTCTCTCTCTCTCTCTCTCTCTCTCTCTCTCCCTCTCTCTCTCTCTCTCTCTCTCTACCTCTCTCTCTCTACCTCTCTCTCTCTCTCTCTCTCTCTCTCTCTCTCTCTCTCTCTCTCTCTCTCTCTCCCTCTCCCTCTCCCTCTCCCTCTCCTCTCCTCTCTCTCTCTCTCTCTCTCTCCCTCTCCCTCTCCCTCTCCCTCTCCCTCTCCCTCTCCCTCTCCCTCTCCCTCTCCCTCTCCCTCTCCCTCTCCCTCTCCCTCTCCCTCTCCCTCTCCCTCTCCCTCTCCCTCTCCCTCTCTCTCTCTCTCTACCTCTCTCCCTCTCTCCCTCTCTCTCTCTCTCTCTCTCTCTCTCTCTGTCTCTCTCTCTCTCTCTCTCTCTCTCTCTCTCTCTCTCTCTGTCTCTCTCTCTCTCTCTCTCTCTCTCTCTCTCTCTCTCTCTCTCTCTCTCTCTCTCTCCCTGTCTGTGTCTATGTCTCTCTCCCAGGGCTCTGCCTGTGCCTTCGTCATCAACTGTTCCATCAGTCTGTCCACTCTGTGCCTCCTCTTCCTCATCCTGGCCTTCCATTACAAGGACGTACGGGTGAGACACACACACACACACACACACACACACACACACACCACGCACGCACACACACCACGCACGCACACACACACACACACACCACGCACGCACACACACACACACACACCACGCACACACACACACACACACACACCACACACGCACACACACACCACGCACGCACACACACACACCACGCACGCACACACACACACCACGCACGCACACACACCACGCACGCACACACACACACACCACGCACGCACACACACACACACACACACACACACACCACGCACGCACGCACACACACCACGCACACACACACACCACGCACGCACACAAACACACCACGCACGCACACACACACACACACACGCACGCACACACGCACGCACGCATGCACACACACACACACACCCACGCACGCACGCACACACACACACGCACACACACCACACACGCACGCACGCATGCACACACACACACCACGCACACACACACACACACACACACCACACACGCACGCACACACACACACACACACACACACCACGCACGCACGCACACACACACACACACACACACACACACACACACACACCACGCACGCACGCACAGGAGAACTGGATCTACAGATAGGGGCAGTCCATCATTGTTATTGTTCTTAGAAGTTACAATTCACTGAATTGTAACTTTAGGCATGTATTTTATCCAGAGTGAGTTTTGGGGGGGTATTGGTACATCGACACGCTTCGATTTTAGAGAGTCTATTTTAACCCATTCTGACCTGAGATCAGATTTAAAAAAAACGCTATGAGCTTGTAGATCTGCTATTTTTCAATAGCATAACATGATGCCAACACCAAAATGGGTGCCCGTTCAGAATGAAAAAAAAAAAGTTTTTGAAAATAGCAACAAACTAAAAAAAAGTGTAGGGCCCCTCCCCCTGCTAATCTCTGTTTTTACAGTGTGAGATTAGAAACAACTGGCCTCTTTTTTTCCTCTGTGTGTGTGTGTGCGTGCGTGCGTGCGTGTGTGCATGGCGTGCGTGCGTGCGTGTGGAACAGAGATAAACTGATGAACATCTCGGGTGGAGCTCACAGCTGTAACTTAAGACAGTGATGGAGGAAGTATAACGCAGATGTTTTCACTTCAGTAAAAGTATCAGTACCACCATCTCAGCGGCCTTGTGGGTAGAGTGTCCGCCCTGAGACTGGGAGGTCGGGGGTTCGATCCCCGGCCGGGTCATATATACCAAAGACTGTAAAAAATGGGACCCAGTGCCTCCCTGCTTGACACTCAGCATCAAGGGTTGGATTGGGGGGGTCAGTCCCTGTGACGTACTAGCGTCATGTCCAGGGGGTGTGCTTAACACTAGGAAGTCTGAGCAGCCGTTCTGACCGAATTTGAGATTTCAATGTTTATTTTCATAGCCCATGGAGTCCAGAGAAAGTTCCCCTTGCATGACTTTGTCTAAATATTCGATTGAAATCATCTCTGTTTTTTCCCCCATTTGAAACGTTTTGTAAATATGATTTTAGGCATATATCTCTTACTCAGTCTGACTATAATCGGCACAATCGACCGCCGTCACCCTTTCTCCCCCACTCGTCTGTCACCTCCGACAGCTGGAGACGGCATTGTTCAGGCCTGCATTCCATGTCCAACGAATTAAATCATATACGTTTGGCTGGTTAATTAACTTGGAATTTGTTTATTATTTTGATAAGATAATAGGAATATGAATACAATGATTATTATCATTGTTATTATTATTATTATATCATTATTGAATGCTCGGTTAGACTCGACCGACATTTACTTTCCATGAAGCGAGAATGCTTGCGAGAATTTTTTTCCCCTCCTCCTCCCTCTCTCAAATGCTGCTGCTGTTGCTAGTGTGCAAGTCTTACATCCGGTCTAAAGCCCACCCACTGTATTTCCATACACAATACATACACGATCTGTATCCTCTCCTCACCGGATGTTGAATTCACAGTGCTAACGGCCTTATTTGAAAAGACGTATATCCAATCTTTTACACAATAAACCGATTTCCCGACATTTCCTTTTCACTTGATATCGTTTCGTAGAGAGGGCCTACATAACCGATCTATATACCAAATGAAAGTCCCAATTCTGTAGTTTACATGGTATTTTGAATTTTTTTAAATGAGCAAAAAATTAGCGAGTTATATTTTATAGAAAAGAGGGTGGAGAAAAAAAAGAACACACAAACAGACAGCTGGAGACGGCATTGTTCAGGCCTGCATTCCATGTCCAACGAATTAAATCATATACGTTTGGCTGGTTAATTAACTTGGAATTTGTTTATTATTTTGATAAGATAATAGGAATATGAATACAATGATTATTATCCATGATGAGGGTGGGATGTTATTGAATGCATGCTCGGTTAGACTCGACCCGACATTTACTTTCCATGAAGCGAGAACGCTTGCCGATGCGCGATACAAAATAAAAAGTGTTTGAAATCATTCCAACCAGATAGACCTCCCGAACCGCTAAATGTTTTGTGGAACTTTCCTTTTTCTCTCTCTCTCCCTCTCAGGGAAGCATGTAAATGTTCATGAATTCAATAACTGCGCAATGTTATAAACAGCAGCTGAGCTGGGGTTTCTCCTCAACATACAGTGGCAGACTGTAGCCTATATGTTTCTATTTAGTGTGCAAGGCTTACATCCGTTAAGCTGTATGCGCTGAGTTCCATACACAACACATACACGATCCGTATCCTCTTCTCACCGGATGTTGAATTCACAGTGCTAACGGCCGTATTCTGAACGATGTTTTTTTATTAATTAAACTGATATAACAACATAACGTGGCTAATAATTGTTTATTTGGAATGTACTTTGGCTGGTAATTTAGTTAGATATAACGCGACTCACTTGTATAAGTAATTTACCGCGGACAGGCCGCATTTAATGCAATACATTGGCTTTAGTAATGTTGTTAGCTTATAATATTAGCAACTGTAAGCTAACGGCTGGAGGACTACGGACAATCCGGTCAATAACATCATTACACTTAAACATTAATACAATTATGTCATGTTTACATGCCTAGTCAAGCAGTCTGTACATCGCGTGGGGTCACATATATTAATTACATCGATAGATGAGTGATCTTGGCTCTTTTGGAAGGAAAAAAAAAACAACAGAAGGCAGCAACGCAGATACTCTTCCATGGCTATGTTGCAATATAGCACTAACGGGCAACGGCAAAATATATATTTTTCACATGTATTATTAGTTTTATACATTTTAGGAGTGAAAACATGTGTTTAGAAACATATATGATTTAATTTGTTGGAAATGGGATGCAGGCTTGAACAATGTCTTCTCCAGCTGGAGAGGGACGAGTGGGGGAGAGAGTGGCCAATCAAATCGCACCAAAAACACGGTCCCCCTGACCGTTCAGCCGACTGAGTAGTAGTGAATTTTTTTCAGCCTTCCTAGTGTTAATGTACATCAAGCTGCCTCACGCTACGTAAAATAGGAAGACACTGCATTTTTTAACATATTAAAGGATGAGATGGACATTACTTGACCAGGCGGCATGTGGTGGGTCTCAGAGTCCCACTTCAGGGGGCATGTGGTGGGGCTCTGAGTCCCACTTCAGGGGGCATGTGGTGGGTCTCAGAGTCCCACTGCAGGGGGCATGTGGTGGGTCTCTGAGTCCCACTTCAGGGGGCATATGGTGGGGCTCAGAGTCCCACTGCAGGGGGCATGTGGTGGGGCTCTGAGTCCCACTTCAGGGGGCATGTGGTGGGGCTCTGAGTCCCACTTCAGGGGGCATGTGGTGGGTCTCTGAGTCCCACTTCAGGGGGCATATGGTGGGGCTCAGAGTCCCACTGCAGGGGGCATGTGGTGGGGCTCTGAGTCCCACTGCAGGGGGCATATGGTGGGGCTCAGAGTCCCACTGCAGGGGGCATGTGGTGGGGCTCTGAGTCCCACTTCAGGGGGCATGTGGTGGGGCTCAGAGTCCCACTTCAGGGGGCATGTGGTGGGGCTCAGAGTCCCACTGCAGGGGGCATGTGGTGGGGCTCAGAGTCCCACTTCAGGGGGCATGTGGTGGGGCTCAGAGTCCCACCTCAGGGGGCATGTGGTGGGGCTCAGAGTCCCACCTCAGGGGGCATGTGGTGGGGCTCAGAGTCCCACTTCAGGGGGCATATGGTGGGGCTCTGAGTCCCACTTCAGGGGGCATGTGTGGTGGGGCTCAGATTTTTGAAATTATTTTAAAAAATTGTTCAAATAGTTCGACACGTTGTGAGCTTGTAGATCGTCGATTTTTAACTATTCAAAAATGTTTTTTGGAAAATGGCAACAAACGTTTAGGTTTAGGGACACGGGGTAGTAAGGCATTGACGAAAATGTTGTAGTGTTTAGATGGTTCTGTTATGACTTCTCCTCTGCATGCTGTAGTGTTTAGATGGTTCTGTTATGACTTCTCCTCTGCATGTTGTAGTGTTTAGATGGTTCTGTTATGACTTCTCCTCTGCATGTTTTAGTATTTAGATGGTTCTGTTATGACTTCTCCTCTGCATGCTGTAGTGTTTAGATGGTTCTGTTATGACTTCTCCTCTGCATGCTGTAGTGTTTAGATGGTTCTGTTATGACTTCTCCTCTGCATGTTGTAGTATTTAGATGGTTCTGTTATGACTTCTCCTCTGCATGTTGTAGTGTTTAGATGGTTCTGTTATGACTTCTCCTCTGCATGTTGTAGTGTTTAGATGGTTCTGTTATGACTTCTCCTCTGCATGTTGTAGTATTTAGATGGTTCTGTTATGACTTCTCCTCTGCATGCTGTAGTGTTTAGATGGTTCTGTTATGACTTCTCCTCTGCATGTTGTAGTGTTTAGATGGTTCTGTTATGACTTCTCCTCTGCATGTTGTAGTGTTTAGATGGTTCTGTTATGACTTCTCCTCTGCATGTTGTAGTGTTTAGATGGTTCTGTTATGACTTCTCCTCTGCATGTTTTAGTATTTAGATGGTTCTGTTATGACTTCTCCTCTGCATGCTGTAGTGTTTAGATGGTTCTGTTATGACTTCTCCTCTGCATGTTGTAGTATTTAGATGGTTCTGTTATGACTTCTCCTCTGCATGCTGTAGTGTTTAGATGGTTCTGTTATGACTTCTCCTCTGCATGCTGTAGTATTTAGATGGTTCTGTTATGACTTCTCCTCAGCATGTTGTAGTGTTTAGATGGTTCTGTTATGACTTCTCCTCTGCATGCTGTAGTGTTTAGATGGTTCTGTTATGACTTCTCCTCTGCATGCTGTAGTATTTAGATGGTTCTGTTATGACTTCTCCTTTGCATGCTGTAGTGTTTAGATGGTTCTGTTATGACTTCTCCTCTGCATGTTGTAGTGTTTAGATGGTTCTGTTATGACTTTATGTTGTAGTATTTAGATGGTTCTGTTATGACTTCTCCTCTGCATGCTGTAGTGTTTAGATGGTTCTGTTATGACTTCTCCTCTGCATGCTGTAGTGTTTAGATGGTTCTGTTATGACTGCATGCTGTAGTGTTTAGATGGTTCTGTTATGACTTCTCCTCTGCATGTTGTAGTGTTTAGATGGTTCTGTTATGACTTCTCCTCTGCATGTTGTAGTATTTAGATGGTTCTGTTATGACTTCTCCTCTGCATGTTGTAGTATTTAGATGGTTCTGTTATGACTTCTCCTCTGCATGTTGTAGTATTTAGATGGTTCTGTTATGACTTCTCCTCTGCATGTTGTAGTATTTAGATGGTTCTGTTATGACTTCTCCTCAGCATGTTGTAGTGTTTAGATGGTTCTGTTATGACTTCTCCTCTGCATGTTGTAGTGTTTAGATGGTTCTGTTATGACTTCTCCTCTGCATGTTGTAGTGTTTAGATGGTTCTGTTATGACTTCTCCTCTGCATGTTGTAGTATTTAGATGGTTCTGTTATGACTTCTCCTCTGCATGCTGTAGTATTTAGATGGTTCTGGTATGACTTCTCCTCTGCATGTTGTAGTGTTTAGATGGTTCTGTTATGACTTCTCCTCTGCATGCTGTAGTGTTTAGATGGTTCTGTTATGACTTCTCCTCTGCATGCTGTAGTATTTAGATGGTTCTGTTATGACTTCTCCTCTGCATGCTGTAGTGTTTAGATGGTTCTGTTATGACTTCTCCTCTGCATGCTGTAGTGTTTAGATGGTTCTGTTATGACTTCTCCTCTGCATGTTGTAGTATTTAGATGGTTCTGTTATGACTTCTCCTCTGCATGTTGTAGTGTTTAGATGGTTCTGTTATGACTTCTCCTCTGCATGTTGTAGTATTTAGATGGTTCTGTTATGACTTCTCCTCTGCATGCTGTAGTATTTAGATGGTTCTGTTATGACTTCTCCTCTGCATGTTGTAGTGTTTAGATGGTTCTGTTATGACTTCTCCTCTGCATGCTGTAGTGTTTAGATGGTTCTGTTATGACTTCTCCTCTGCATGCTGTAGTGTTTAGATGGTTCTGTTATGACTTCTCCTCTGCATGCTGTAGTGTTTAGATGGTTCTGTTATGACTTCTCCTCTGCATGTTGTAGTGTTTAGATGGTTCTGTTATGACTTCTCCTCTGCATGTTGTAGTATTTAGATGGTTGTGTTATGACTTCTCCTCTGCATGCTGTAGTGTTTAGATGGTTCTGTTATGACTTCTCCTCTGCATACTGTAGTGTTTAGATGGTTCTGTTAAGACTTCTCATTTGCATGCTGTAGTGTTTAGATGGTTCTGTTATGACTTCTCCTCTGCATGCTGTAGTGTTTAGATGGTTCTGTTATGACTTCTCCTCTGCATGTTGTAGTGTTTAGATGGTTCTGTTATGACTTCTCCTCTGCATGTTGTAGTATTTAGATGGTTCTGTTATGACTTCTCCTCTGCATACTGTAGTGTTTAGATGGTTCTGTTATGACTTCTCCTCTGCATGCTGTAGTGTTTAGATGGTTCTGTTATGACTTCATGTTGTAGTATTTAGATGGTTCTGTTATGACTTCATGTTGTAGTGTTTAGATGGTTCTGTTATGACTTCATGTTGTAGTGTTTAGATGGTTCTGTTATGACTTCTCCTCTGCATGCACCAGAGACGTCAGAGCGTGCAGTTATACCAGAAAGAAATGTCAAGTAAGTGATTGAGCCATCATCATCATCATCATCATCATCATCATCATCATCATCATCATTCAGGACTTCTGTTGGTACAGGCGTCCGGAGGAGAAATGCAAAGCGTCGTGCAGAAGTGATCTGTTATCTTCTGCTCACTGTGTTGTCCTATAATATAATATCTGATCTGTCATATAATATAATATCAGTCCCACTGAGCTGACAGACACACAGACACTGAGCTGACAGACACACAGACACTGAGCTGACAGACACACAGACACTGAGCTGACAGACACACAGACACTGAGCTGACAGACACACAGACACTGAGCTGACAGACACACAGACACTGAGCTGACAGACACACAGACACTGAGCTGACAGACACACAGACACTGAGCTGACAGACACACAGACACTGAGCTGACAGACACACAGACACTGAGCTGACAGACACACAGACACTGAGCTGACAGACACACAGACACTGAGCTGACAGACACACAGACACTGAGCTGACAGACACTCAGACACTGTGACACATCTTCTGTTCATTTGCATCCACTGCACTCACTGAGGACCTCTTTGTTTGGCTCGGGAGATGTGTCGGAAACGCACAGTAAACGGACGCCGTGCGCTGTGCACTGTGCAGCGCACCTATTAAAACCCATTCTGACCTGAGATCAGATTCTATAAAATGTCTTCTACATCCTGACAGTTTTCCATTCTGACCTGAGATCAGATTCTATAAATGTTCTTCTACATCCTGACAGTTTTCTGAAAAAGCTATGTTTCTATGTCAGTCGTTCTTCGATTTTTCAAAAAATAGCAGACCTACAAGCTCATAGTAGGGGGGACGTAATTGACGCGATTAATCAAAAATCCCTCATTACCCTTGACGTGAATTGTATTCCCTATAATCGGGGGCTTAATTTAACAACATGTAGCAACGTTTAGCTTGTTTGTTTGGCTAACGGCCGATGTAATCTATACCTAAAACAGGCCGAAATCCTCGCACGCAGGCGCGTGGTCTTTATGTGCATCGCTGCGTATAGAATGCGATATTTGGGGCTTGATTAGAGCTTAATTTGACTTAGTTATTAAATATAAACGATGATAGCTTAGCATCCCGGACATCTGACTGTGTAACACAGTGAAGAAAGCTAGCGGATGTTGTGATCCGTTGGACCGGAAATGACATCGCCAGATTCCCCGGCATAATGGTGACGTTAGCGCCACCATCAGGACTGGGTATAATACTATAGGATTGCCGTGTTAAAATGAGATACAGTGTGTATGTCACAGACTTTTCCATTGGCATTAAAATGATGAATTAAAAATATGAATAGTGCAGGTTGAAGGCACAATCCACTGTGAATTAGGCAGGCCAGAAGGAGGTTAAGAAATGTGAATCCCTAGACTCCTTCAAAAACAGACGGCTGCAATTCGAAACTGGCCCTGTAAAAAAAAGAAAGTTAATTTTCTTTTGAAAATTCAATATACATTCAGACAGAATAACATTCATTCATTCTTATTTAACCCTACAAACCCTCCCGCGCACTCAGATCAGCCAACGCAGGGAAGCTGGAAGTACCCTCACTAAAAACGCCGGGACAACGCTCCACACGTCCCAAACTCTTCTCCCTTCTGGCTCCAAAACTGTGGAATGCACTTCCCATTGCAGTCAGAACTGCAGCATCACTCCCAATCTTCCGCCGTAGTCTGAAAACCCACCTTTTCAGACTCCATCATGGCCCATAGCACTTACCCTAACCCCTTAGATAGCATTTCTGTAGACTTAGATAGCATTTGATACAGACTTATAGCATGTTATGTAGACAGCACTATAATTGCATTGTATATAGTCATAGCACGCCATAGTAGATATGTATAGCATAGTAGTATATATATATATATATAGTTTATATGTATAGTCTCATAATATAGATATTCCACTGTTACTTTCTTAGCTTACGCATGTTTTATGATAAATGCTTTTTTGTGATTATTCCCATGCTTTTTGTTCTTGCTTAATGTAAGGCGCTCTGGATTAAGAGCGTCTGCTAAATGCCTAAATTGTAAATTGTAAATTGTAAACTCATCTGTGCTTCACAAATCCAAGGAGGAAAACTCCTTTCTCCTTAAGAAAACATTTTTTTCCTTTTCTTTTTGTCATGCTCTGTGCTCAAAGTGCAATTAAAAAACAAACGTTTGGGTCATAAGACCTTCGTCAGTGTGCTGAATGTTGATATTATGCCCCCATATACCTCAACATGTGATACAGTATGTACAGTAGCTGTACAGTATGTTACAGTAACAGAACACACCACGCTTTGTGGTGTACGGTCAAGCTCGCGGCACGCACGAGGTCATCATCAAAGGACATTCATATACCATCGTATTTATATTCACAGTTTATTATACTTCTGATAACGAGATCACCATGCAGGAAAACACACTGTAATGTGTGTCTAATGAGGCTGCTTCATCACTGCAAAGACATTTAGATATCTATCTATCTATCTTATCTTTATCTTTGATGAATTGAACATGGTGGACCCTGTTGTAAACAAGTGTAATGCTTTAAATTGGGTCGTCCACTCACAGTTAACAGTCTTTGTATTGAGTTTGTGCTTGAAATGTATACTGTAATTCTGCAAACTGTTAATAAATATTTCAATCAATCTTGTCTGTCTGTCTGTCTGTCTGTCTGTCTGTCTGTCTGTCTGTCTGTCTGTCTGTCTGTCTGTCTGTCTGTCTGTCTCACTCAGCTAATGAAGGCTGTGTGTGTGTGTGTGTGTGTGTGTGTGTGTGTGTGTGTGTGTGTGTGTGTGTGTGCGTGCGTGCGTGCGTGCGTGCGTGTGTGTGTGTGTGTGTGTGCGTGTGCGCGCGTGCGCGTGCGTGTGTGCGTGCAGCTGTTTGTCATCGACCACAACCAGGCTGACTGGCGCATTGCCATGACGACCCCCAGGCTGCTGGGGGTCTCTGTGGAGCTGCTGGTGTGTGTCCTCCACCCCGTGGGAACCTACTGGGACCTGCTGAGCGGGCCCCCGGGGCCCCCGGGGCCCAGACAGGTAGGACCCCCCCCCCCCACCCCTTTTTTAAGACCAACGTGACTCGTCTTCATGGACATAAACTCACAAAACAACACCACGCAACAGCATAGACTGCAGGACGTCTCCTCCACCATTTACCACGCTATCGTCTGCTACGTTTGTTGACAGAGTAAATTGTTTAAACAGCCAAAGCTGGCCACGGCTAATATCTGCTAGCCAAACGCTATAGCCAAGCACCAGAGCGCGCTCACTGTACACCACGCGCCGCTCGCTTAATAATCATTAATTTCTGTATCAATGCGGACATAACGTGGTAAATGTTCATAAGCACACACTTGTACAAAATGCTTTTTACACTCTAGAGTCCTCATAGTACAGCAGCTTAGCTCCATTATATGAATGAATCGTTCAGTTTGTGATAAAAGCATGAAATTTGGTACACTTATAGCCAAAGGCATTCTAAAAAGATTTGGATGTGGAGCCATCTTGAATTTTCAACATGGCGCCCATAGCAGCCATTTTTCAAAATGGCCGCCGGAAACAACTGTTTTCTTATGAGTTATGGATATAATATGATATTTCAGACATATTTGGACATATTTACATGCATAGTACTTGGTAAATGTTTCTTTTGGATAATATAACATTTTCAATGAAAATTCAAAATGGCCGCCATTTTTCAGACTGGTTAAATATGGATGAACTCTGTGTTGAATTATACATTATTCTTGATGCAGAATTTGAATTTCTAAGAAGCTTCCTTCTATCTCACAATACTCGTATTTAGTGAGGCCAACCCTAGGGTCTATCCCTTGGAAGGCTATTCACACTCGCCTTCACAGAAACAGAGGGCTGTGCACTGTAACTGAGCTTTTTTGCACTTGCATTGTCATACACAACCCTTCTTACATTTGCAAGTGACAAGTTCATAACTGGACTGGCCTGCATCTGGTAGGCATGTCCAGAAGGGTTCATAGTCCCCCTCAGAGGTCTTTGACCAGCCCCATTTACACGGTGAAGGAAGTTCTGGGGTTGACACCAGCACTTGACCCCACACGTGGCCTCCTTGGAATACTGCTCTCTTGACATGTTCTTCTAGGGCAGCCTTGGTTGGAGGGATTGATTGTGCATTGTGTCTCTTTGCAAATAACTTCTTCCTTGCTGTATCTATTTCTGTGCATGTGCTGGTTCGGTCATAGAGTAAGATAATAAACCTCTCAATTGTGGCCATTACCCCGTCAATGCATGGAACACTGGTAGTGCACCTGCTTTCTCAGGCCCTAGTCCTGCTGCAATTTCATGGGCTGCTAAGTATCGGAAATTCTTTCCAGTTCCGAAAGCCAACCAAAGCTCATCTTCTGGCTGTAGAATCTGAGCCACTGCCACAGCTAGCACCACAACATCAGTATCAACGGTTTGAATCATCATTTTATGATGGCCATTTCTTGCTGCATGGGCTACGTGTAATAGCATGCGACTATCAGCTTCCTCATGCGTACAAGGAGAAATGGAAGACCTATCTGGGAGTGGTGGTGTGCTAAGGACTTCCATGTCATTAGTGACAACAAGCTGTTTATCCTCCGGCACTGATCTGAGTAGAGCATTGGAGAGAAAAGTAAACAACTCAGTCTTATTGCTGTCAACTCTAAGAAAGTTTTGCCAGTTCCTGGGAATGGCTGCATCACCTACCACACGTCTCTGAATCCCAGTCCCACGCTTTGCTCTAGTAGCAGCTTTCAGAGACTCAGACAAGTAGCGGTCCCACACCAGATCAAGCCTAGACACACTTTCAAATTTTCTGGTCAGATACGGAATGAAGATCACATGGGCATAGTCGTTGAAGGTTTTTACTGAACTTGGTTTCAGCATCTGGACAATGGCTGCCCCATCTACAATGGTACAGGTAACCTTTGGACTGTCAGAGTATGCACTGTGAACTTGTTCCAGGCAGGGAAGCAGATCACTCTTCACTCCCAGTCGGAGTCCTCCCCCATCAGACAGTGCTGGTGGACACGATTGGTTCTCGTGTCGAAAGAACTCCTGTAGGTTTCCATCTCTGGTCTGGCAAGCACTGTAGGTTTCCATCTCTGGTCTGGCAAGCAATGAATAATCTTGAAAAGAGCTCCATGTCCTGTTTGAGAGAGACCAATTTCTGTTTTGATACTCTCTTCACGGTTGAAGTACCGAACACCAGTAGCTTATTTCTTGGTATGGTGTCGTCAACTAACTTTGTTCTCTCAACAAGGCGTTCTCTAGTGAAAGCTTCGAATTTGTGCTCTCCTGTCTGCTTCACCTTTCTAACTGCCTCAACAGCTGAAGGTCCAGCAAGTTCCTTTGAGTGGAGAACAATCAGGTCATCGCTTTCCTCCTCAAATGGATTTCCAAAATGTTCCATTGCCGTGACCAAAGAGCATACATCTTTGATAAATGAGACCTGGACACTTGTTGTTTGGTCATGGTGACGTGTGTTATCTGATTTCTTAGAACCAATCTCAAACTCCTGTATCGACACTAAGTCGCCCAAGTAATTCTGTGTCTTGAAGTAGGTGGGGTAGGTAGGTCTTCAAGACCTTCTAAGTTAGCCTTTCTCTCACGATTATAGAGACCTACTAGGCATCTGGTGTGATACTTAGCTTCCATGGACATCATGTCCCCAGCACTAAGTCGCCCAAGTAATTCTGTGTCTTGAAGTAGGGTTGCAGCAGCACGCACCCGTTTGTCTACTCGAAACATTTCTGCATTATGAATGCCTTCATTGCCAGCAGGCTGTCTGCAGAAGAAACAGATGTCCTGTGTCATTTCAGAAGTCCGACTTGGCTGGGATCTTCTGAGTTTGCATTCTTGTTGATCAGCAGGGCTTTCACTGCATGCTCGCTTTTTTGCTCTGTTCAACCTCATTTCATTGTACTTCAGCCTGCATGTATGATGGTATTGAGCTTTCATGGCTGCTTCAATACCATGACCCTCATCCAGTCTTCCAATTGGTAATGTTGAAGGGAGCTGGCCAAGTTCATTAAACTGGATTAAATGCCCTGCAAGTGAAGTGTAGCCACTCCCCTTGTCTGCTCGTGTGTTCTGCAAAGGACATGTCAATGCCTCTGACGTGTGTTCTTGGCATATAACACAGAGCTTCCAGTCAGTCTTGGCTGTGCAAGAAGTTGCTTGACCATCAAAATTCACAAGTTGAAATTTCTTTGATATTTTGTCAAATGAGAAAAAAAACAATGTTTGCTGTAAAGGCCGAGGGGCTATCCTTTTACCACCTTTTACTACAGGGAAACACATTCAAATATGGGATACAACTAGGTTCGGATAAGAACATTTACCCTACACCTAGCCCGATCGTTCATCCAGGACCATTCAATTCCTGTGCGATCTGTACACCTTCCAGGTAACTATATGAAAGTCATATAATCCCGCGCTGGCACATCCTGTCCATTCAGGTGCGGCTATCTAACTACATCTAAATGTATATACACTATTAAGTAGATGTGGGGCTAACATTAAACAGCATTTAGGAAACTAAACTACACTACCACTAAACTATCACCACAACCAGCACATAGAAATAGAAGAAATATGGCATATAATTATGTGTATTATGAGTGTATTTAGCTGGCACTGAACCCCATGCTGAGTTTCACAGCAGTGGTGTCACCAGTGTGCCCTGGTTGTGCTTCAACATCCACTCTATTACATTTCCATTCATTAAATGGTTCAGTTGTTTTTATTTTGCAGATACCTGTATAGGATGTTTTTGTTTATTGGATCAACATTTAAATTTCAATAAAATAGATCATAGTAGGCATATAGGCCTAGTATTTTCTTGCAATTTCAGTAGGTGTATATACAGTTGGGAGGTAGAAGGAACCTTCTGGCCAATCACAAAGTTCCAAATTTGAATTCTGCTTCATAAAAAATATACTGATTTGACACCCATATCATACAATAACGGCTGCCATCTTGAAAATGGCAGCCATCTTGAATATTCAATGACAATGTTCAATTGTCCAAAATACATTTACCAAGTACTATGTATGGTAAATAAGTCTGAAATATCATATTATATCCATCACTCATAATAAAACAATTGTTGCTGGCGGCCATTTTGAAAAATGGCTGCTATGGGCGCCATGTTGAAAATTCAAGATGGCTCCACATCCAAATCTTTTTAGAATGCCTTTGGCTATAAGTGTACCAAATTTCATGCTTTTATCGCAAACTGAACGATTGTTTTGCTTATCTGCTGCACTATCAGTCCTGCAGCCCCCCACAATGCCATATGCCAGTCTAGCCTTAAAGGTATATTCAGTGATTTCACTCAAAAAACCTTAGGTTTCGTTTTTGGCTGTGGGACCCAGCCTTTCGTCCAATCAGGATAGAGAGTCAAAAACGAAACCTAAGGTTTTTTGACCCCCAGGGGTTAACTGGGGACAGGGAGGAACTCCTTATATGGCCAGCACACTCTATAGTAGGGAGGATTATCACAACAAAACAAAAAAATAAGTGATATTTGAATTAAGTGAAATCACTAAATATACCTTTAAAATCTACATTTATATGTTATTCAATATATTACTTTAGCACAAAATATAGGCTTTTCTAAACCAAGCCCTCATTCAAAAGTCAATGTAAGTAAGTAAAATTAAATGTTCACAGACCTACCCGACAACGGCGGCGCCCAGCGGCAGCAACTCCTCCTCCTCCTCCTGGCCACTAGGGGTGCTGTGCGTGTCGCCGCGGCTGGGCCGGGCCGCGGCCGACGTGGAGCTGCTGCTGTCTCTGCTCATGTTCCTGCGGCTGTACCTGGTTCACCGCGCCATCCTGCTGCACAGCAAGGTGCTCCTCAGCGCCTCCTACAGGTGGGTTTAATACCTGCTGCACAGCAAGGTGCTCCTCAGCGCCTCCTACAGGTGGGTTTAATACCTGGTTCACAGCAAGGTGCTCCTCAGCGCCTCCTACAGGTGGGTTTAATACCTGGTTCACAGCAAGGTGCTCCTCAGCGCCTCCTACTGGTGGGTTTAATACCTAAGCTACGGTGACTAAAACTAAGACTAAAAATACTGACAATTTAGTCGACAAATAAAAACTAGACTAAAATGTTAGGAAGGGACTAGTGGACAACAGATCCAGTATAAGTCATTTTACACTTGGTTGCATGCTGAAAATAGCCGATCGGCTATTAAATCGGCTGTAAAAACAGTCATTACGACGGCATCAAGACCCGCCAAAATACATTTTAGTCTAAAATCTTACGACATTTAGTCGACTAAAACTAGACTAAACACTAGAACAGTGTTTCTCAACCTATGTACCACTTTACTGTGCCTTTGAAATCTCCAGGTGTGCCTCGAGATTTTGACCAAAAGTAACACTAGCCCTCCCCCGAAAGCGATAGATAGGCCTCCTATTGTTGCGTCGTTGTTGTTGTCACACGTCTAAATAGACATGCGAAAACAACATGACGACGGAACAATAGACTCTTCACTCTTAACGACCATCGGCCATAGAAATGTTAATCGCCTGGCAACTTTACTGTATAAATGGGGCACAGCACAGACATTTCGCTCCCTCCAGAAAGACACCACCAGAACCAGACAGCAGCACACACAGCGCCGCCGAGTCACCTCCACCTGACCACGGCACAGCAACAACAGCAACAACGGCGGCTACTAACGCAACGCCTACAAAGAAAGCCCCTGCCAGACTGTACCGCGATGATTACATGAAGTTTGGATTCACGTTTACTGGGGATAAAACGTACCCGATTCCGCTGTGTATAGTTTGTGGATTCAAGCTTGCAAACAGCGCATGGTTCCGAGTAAACTGAAGCGCCACCTTCATACCACTCATGATGAACTCGCTACGAAGGACAAACACTTTTTCGTGAGCTTGAAAGAAAAAAAGGAGAAAGACACAACGAAGCAGGCAAGTCTCTTGATACTTGAAAGAATATCCAGCCATCACAGCCAGCGCAATGGCAGTGCTGCTCCCCTTTTCCACAACCTACCTGTGAGCTTAGCTTTTCAACCTACCTGTGAGCTTAGCTTTTCAAGCCTGACTTGAAAATGAAGAGCTCCGTGTCTGTTTGTCCAGCATCCAGCCAGGATAAAAACTCTTTGTTCAGGAAAACAAGCTCAAGGTTCACACTAAGACAGAACTTGTCAAAAATATTTACTTTTCTTTTTATCAATTGTTTTTTACGATTTTCTTTGTACAAAAGTGCTCAAGTTTAAGACCATTGTATTGTGGCAAAAGATTTTTGTTCTTGTTTTTACAACTCCTTTTTTATTTAGAAGTATTACTTTGCATTGACAAATTGTGTGTGCTACATTTTGTATGAGTTTTCAAAAATAAATTGGTGAAACTGAGGCACTGTCTCTGTCCTTTTCTTTCTCTTTAAAGTAATTTGACGAGTGCTGTCATGTGTGTTTTTAAAAGTATATTGGGTTCATATATATATATATATATATATATATATATATATATATATATATATATATTATATATACAGTATATACACACACCATATATCTAGGTGTGCCCCGAGATTTTTAGGCTATGAAAAGTGTGCCCCGGGACAAAAAAGGTTGAGAGACACTGCACTAGAACATTCCAGGTGACTAAAATGTGACTAAAACTAAGTGAAAACTATTCAAGAGACTAGTGACTAAAACTAAAATAGAAATTTGCTGCCAAAAACAACACTGCTGCACACAGCAAGGTGCTCCTCAGCGCCTCCTACAGGAACCCAACGTCATGGCGAAGTACAACAATGTTTGGCCCAGGCCGTGGCGTAACGGTCTGGGCACCGGACTGGTAATCCAGTCGCGATGTGCCGCGGGTTCGACTCCCGGACCCGACACGGCCTTTACCGCATGTCATCCCCCCATCTCTCTCCCGTTTCCTGTCAGCCTACTGTCTGTCCCTTAAAAAATCAATAAAGGCGTAAGCCGCAAAAAATATCTTAAAAAAAAAAAAAAAAAAAAAAAAACAATGTGCAAATAACACAGCAGCAAGATGTGTGAGCTGCTGTGATAGGAGAAGGATATCAAACGGAACACAACCACCCTAAAGACTAACCATTGTGTATATTAGTCCTGCACTATACTTGCATCGAGTGACCTCGGTACATAGAAGTCGATCTATTGAAGATTCTGACCTTCAAATGTACATCATTTTCGTTTTGATTGTATTGCTGTATTGTTGTATTGTTCTTTCTGCTTTGGCAATGTAAACGTATGTTTCCTCATGCCAATAAAGCCCTTTGAATTGAATTGAATTGTCATGGCGCCAGGGCAGTCCCTCCCCCTTTCAGAACGACTAGTGGCCCAGGAAATGAATCCCAATGCATTTTGCCTCATAGGCTTTTCTTAACCCATTCTGACCTGAGATCAGATTCTAAAAATATAGCTAAGACATGTAAATGAAATAAATGCTTAAACATGTAGCTATAGGTGTAATGTTAGAGGCCACAGAAGACATGTAAATATGAAATAAATGCTTAAACATGTAGCTATAGGTGTAATGTTAGAGACCACAGAAGACATGTAAATATGAAATAAATGCTTAAACATGTAGCTATAGGTGTAATGTTAGAGACCACAGAAGACATGTAAATATGAAATAAATGCTTAAACATGTAGCTAGGTGTAATGTTAGAGACCACAGAAGACATGTAAATATGAAATAAATGCTTAAACATGTAGCTATAGGTGTAATGTTAGAGTCCACAGAAGACATGTAAATATGAAATAAATGCTTAAACATGTAGCTAGGTGTAATGTTAGAGACCACAGAAGGAAGACATGTAAATATGAAATAAATGCTTAAACATGTAGCTATAGGTGTAATGTTAGAGACCACAGAAGACATGTAAATATGAAATAAATGCTTAAACATGTAGCTATAGGTGTAATGTTAGAGACCACAGAAGACATGTAAATATGAAATAAATGCTTAAACATGTCGCTATAGGTTTAATGTTAGAGTCCACATAAGTTTTCTCAACTCGCTGTTTCTCTGCCAGACATTACTAAGCCATATCTCCAAAACCGGTGGGTCAAACTGAACAACCAATATGTCAATTTGAAGCTACTATTTCTTGCTTTCATAAAACATGACAAAACAAAAATCCAAACAAAGAATCCAGTGGCAGTCCCTCAGTCAAATGTAGTCACGTTTATTGTGACCAAAAACCCATGGCGAATCAGAGAGGATTTCAGAGCACGTTAAAAAAAAAACATTTTTCCTTCCTGGAGCATCAGATCTCTGTTATCTCTGTTATTGCGAACGCAATGAGCACTAACTATGAGACCCTGCAGATCATGTCTGTCTGTGTGTCTGTGTGTGTCTGTCCCGCTGTGACACCACCCACCCGCCACCAGAGGGCGCAGCTGTATCACACAAAACACACGCACTCACACACACACACACACACACACACACACACACACACACACACACACACACACACACACACACACACACACACACACACACACAACTTAACTTAAAAAAAACTTAACTTAAAATGATAAAGAAAAAACTTTACTTAAAAAAAACTTTAAAAACACTTAACTTCAAAAAACTTAACTTAAAAATAAAATCTTAAAAAAACACAAAAAAACTGAACTTAAAAAAATTTAAAAAACACTTGACTTCAAAAAAATGTACTTAAAAATGTAATCTTAAAAAAACACAAAAAAGAGAACTTTAAAAAGAAAACCTTAAAAAAGTATGTATTTTATTCTAATTGTTGTTATTGCCATTTACGAGCTGCGTTCGCTTCCCGCGTTTGCGCGTCTTACTTGTCTCTGTTATCTCTGTTTCCTTCCAGGAGCATCGGATCTCTGAACAACATCAACTTCACCTTCCGTTTCGTGCTCAAGGTGCTGATGAACAAGTACCCTGCTCGCACCCTCACAGCCTTCATCCTGGGCTTCTGGCTCACTACCTCCTGGATGCTGACGCTGTGTGAGAGGTAACCCCTAGTCCCTAAACACTAACCCCTAAACACTAACCCCTAAACACTAACCCCTAAACACTAACCCCTAAACACTAACCCCTAAACACTAACCCCTAAACACTAACCCCTAAACACTAACCCCTAAACACTAACCCCTAAACCCTAACCCCTAAACACTAACCCCTAAACACTAACCCCTAAAGACTAACCCCTAAACACTAACCCCTAAACACTAACCCCTAAACACTAACCCCTAAACACTAACCCCTAAACCCCTAAACACTAACCCCTAAACACTAACCCCTAAACACTAACCCCTAAACCCCTAAACACTAACCCCTAAACACTAACCCCTAAACCCCTAAACACTAACCCCTAAACACTAACCCCTAAACACTAACCCCTAAACCCCTAAACACTAACCCCTAAACACTAACCCCTAAAGACTAACCCCTAAACACTAACCCCTAAACACTAACCCCTAAACCCCTAAACACTAACCCCTAAACACGAACCCCTAAAGACTAACCCCTAAACACTAACCCCTAAACACTAACCCCTAAACACTAACCCCTAAACACTAACCCCTAAACACTAACCCCTAAACACTAACCCCTAAAGACTAACCCCTAAACACTAACCCCTAAACACTAACCCCTAAACACTAACCCCTAAACACTAACCCCTAAACACTAACCCCTAAACACTAACCCCTAAACACTAGTCCCTAAACACTAACCCCTAAACACTAACCCCTAAACACTAACCCCTAAACCCTAACCCCTAAACACTAACCCCTAAACCCCTAAACACTAACCCCTAAACACTAACCCCTAAACACTAACCCCTAAACACTAACCCCTAAACACTAGTCCCTAAACACTAACCCCTAAACACTAACCCCTAAACACTAACCCCTAAACACTAACCCCTAAACACTAACCCCTAAACACTAACCCCTAAACACTAGTCCCTAAACACTAACCCCTAAACACTAACCCCTAAACACTAACCCCTAAACACTAACCCCTAAACACTAACCCCTAAACACTAACCCCTAAACACTAACCCCTAAACACTAACCCCTAAACACTAACCCCTAAACACTAACCCCTAAACACTAGTCCCTAAACACTAGTCCCTAAACACTAACCCCTAAACGCTAACCCCTAAACACTAACCCCTAAACGCTAACCCCTAAACACTAACCCTAAACACTAACCCCTAAACACTAACCCCTAAACACTAACCCCTAAACACTAGTCCCTAAACACTAACCCCTAAACACTAACCCCTAAACACTAACCCCTAAACACTAACCCCTAAACACTAGTCCCTAAACGCTAACCCCTAAACACTAACCCCTAAACACTAACCCCTAAACACTAGTCCCTAAACACTAACCCCTAAACACTAACCCCTAAACACTAACCCCTAAACACTAACCCCTAAACACTAGTCCCTAAACCCTAACCCCTAAACACTAACCCCTAAACACTAACCCCTAAACACTAGTCCCTAAACACTAACCCCTAAACACTAACCCCTAAACACTAACCCCTAAACACTAACCCCTAAACACTAGTCCCTAAACACTAACCCCTAAACACTAACCCCTAAACACTAACCCCTAAACACTAACCCCTAAACCCCTAAACACTAACCCCTAAACACTAACCCCTAAACACTAACCCCTAAACACTAACCCCTAAACACTAACCCCTAAACACTAACCCCTAAACACTAACCCCTAAACCCCTAAACACTAACCCCTAAACACTAACCCCTAAACACTAACCCCTAAACACTAGTCCCTAAACACTAACCCCTAAACACTAACCCCTAAACACTAACCCCTAAACACTAACCCCTAAACACTAACCCCTAAACACTAACCCCTAAACACTAACCCCTAAACACTAACCCCTAAACACTAACCCCTAAACACTAACCCCTAAACACTAACCCCTAAACACTAGTCCCTAAACACTAGTCCCTAAACACTAACCCCTAAACGCTAACCCCTAAACGCTAACCCCTAAACGCTAACCCCTAAACGCTAACCCTAAACACTAACCCCTAAACACTAACCCCTAAACACTAGTCCCTAAACACTAACCCCTAAACACTAACCCCTAAACACTAACCCCTAAACACTAACCCCTAAACACTAACCCCTAAACACTAACCCCTAAACACTAACCCCTAAACACTAACCCCTAAACACTAACCCCTAAACACTAACCCCTAAACACTAACCCCTAAACACTAACCCCTAAACACTAACCCCTAAACACTAAACCCTAAACACTAACCCCTAAACACTAACCCCTAAACACTAACCCCTAAACACTAGTCCCTAAACACTAGTCCCTAAACACTAACCCCTAAACACTAAACCCTAAACACTAAACCCTAAACACTAAACCCTAAACACTAACCCCTAAACACTAACCCCTAAACACTAACCCCTAAACCCTAACCCCTAAACACTAGTCCCTAAACACTAAACCCTAAACACTAAACCCTAAACACTAAACCCTAAACACTAACCCCTAAACACTAAACCCTAAACACTAAACCCTAAACACTAACCCCTAAACACTAACCCCTAAACACTAACCCCTAAACACTAACCCCTAACCTTCATCCTGGGCTTCTGGCTCACTATGTCCTGGATGCTGACCCTGTGTGAGAGGTATAACCCCTAGTCCTTAACCCATTTAGGCCTGAAAAAAGTGTCTTCTAAATCCTGACAGTTTTCTGAAATACCTCATGTTTCTAGGCCTATATAACTCAATATTTCATGTCAAGGACCCCAAAAACTATCTGTAATTGGACTCCGAGACCCCCATCTGAAAATATGCTGTTCCAGGGACTTCCCCAGAAGCAAAGATTTGAGTTAAAGGACAACTTTAGTTTTTTTCAACCAAGGTTCATGTTGTAGGTTGTTATTAGAGAAAGTAAAAGATGAGTGTTAATCTTTTTTCATTTGCTGCTTTCTTTCGTTTTAGGGAATTTAGCTGTTTTTGACTGGGGGGCGGGGGCATTCGAGCATGGGTCTAAATATGTATTTTTTAACACAATTTGATGGTGATTTCTTTTTTTATGGTTTACTATAGTCCTAATAAACGTCAGGAAATTACATCTGGCCACAGAAGATCACAGGATCTACTGAATGTGAAGGTAGCCTACTGGGGGAAGGATTATACTGTGTGTATAGGCTCAATATGTCAGTTTGTCACATTCAATAGATCCTGTGATCTTTTGTGGCCAGATGTAATTTCCTGGCGTTTATTAGGACTATAGTAAACAATAAAAAAATAAATCACCATAAAATTGTGTTAAAAAATACATATTTAGCCCCATGCTCGAATGCCCCCGCCCCCCTGTCAAAAACTGCTAAAATCGCAAAAACTAAAGAAAGCAGCAAATGAAAGAAAATGAACACTCACCTTTTAGTTTCTCTAATAACAACCTAAAACATGAACCTCAGTTGAAAAAACTAAAGTTGTCCTTTAAAAACGTTCGTTCTGAAAAAATATATTCCAAATTTGAGGCTCATTTTCACGATTTTTCGGAAAATAGCAGACCTACAAGCTCGTAGCGCGCCACTCGGTGGCGCGCCACGAGCTTGTAGATCTGCTATTTTTCAATAGCTAAATTATAACATAATGTTTAAAACACCAAAAGGAGTTCCCGCCCAGAATGGGCTAAACACTAACCCCTAAACACTAACCCCCTAAGACCACCCATATAACCCTAGCCTTCCTCCTGGGAAGCCCTAACACCACCCCTAAACACTAACCCCTAAACCCTAACACCACCCCTAAAGACTAACCCCTAAACACTAATCGGTGCCGCGCTATGAGTTTGTAGATCTGCTATTTTTCAACAGCTAAAGGGTAAACATAACACTTAAGACATCCAAAGGGGTTATTCCCTTAATTGTCCTGGATGGGTTAACACTAACCCGTCTTCCCGTGCGGTTATAGGGTAGATATATATATATATAGTTTAGGGTTTTGGTGTATAAGGTGTCCGGACCCCGTTGGAGCCATGGGGTGGCGGTGGCTCAGCGGTAGAGATGCCCCCGGTTCGATCCCTGTGGGCTCCTCCCCCAGAGTTACTGTCAAAGTGTCCTTGAGCAAGACTCTGAACCCCCTAAATGCTCCTGATGTGCTGGTTGGTGCCTTGCATGGTTTCCTCCGACATCGGTGTATGAATGTGTGTGTGAATGGGTGAATGTAATGCACAATCTATGTAAAGGTGTGTGAATGGGTGAATGTAATGCACAATCTATGTAAAGGTGTGTGAATGTGTGTGTGAATGGGTGAATGTAATGCACAATATATGTAAAGTTGTGTGAATGTGTGTGTGAATCGGTGAATGTAATGCACAATATATGTAAAGGTGTGTGAATGTGTGTGTGAATCGGTGAATGTAATGCACAATATATGTAAAGGTGTGTGAATGTGTGTGTGAATGGGTGAATGTAATGCACAGTCTATGTAAAGGTGTGTGAATGGGTGAATGTAATGCACAGTCTATGTAAAGGTGTGTGAATGTGTGTGTGAATGGGTGAATGTAATGCACAGTCTATGTAAAGGTGTGTGAATGTGTGTGTGAATGGGTGAATGTAATGCACAGTCTATGTAAAGGTGTGTGAATGTGTGTGTGAATGGGTGAATGTAATGCACAGTCTATGTAAAGGTGTATGAATGTGTGTGTGAATGGGTGAATGTAATGCACAGTCTATGTAAAGGTGTGTGAATGTGTGTGTGAATGGGTGAATGTAATGCACAGTCTATGTAAAGGTGTGTGAATGTGTGTGTGAAGCTCCTTGGACAAAAGGCGCTATATTGAACGCACCATTTGCCACGAGTCTCGGCAGCCTGGCATTCTTCCTCCATTCCGTCTCACATGTTGATGGTCAATTTGACTTTCCTATTTTTAGGAGAGCAGATTTCTAATTACAGATCCAATGATAATCATTTTGCTGCACGCATGCACGCACGCACGAGCGCAAACACGCTCGCACGCTCGCGCGCAGGCTGGCTGGCTGACTGACTGGCTGGCTGGCTGACTGGCTGGCTGGCTGGCTGGCTGGCTGGCTGGCTGGCTGGCTGACTGGCTGGCTGGCTGGCTGGCTGGCTGACTGGCTGACTGGCTGGCTGGCTGGCTGGCTGGCTGGCTGGCTGGCTGGCTGGCTGACTTAATGTACAGAATATAAGCAGTCAACATTGGTCAGTCTGTCATGATGATGTCATGATGATGTCATGATATCACCGACACCGGAGAAAAATCATGGGTATACAAAAAGCAAAAAGCACCTTCTTCTCCAAATAGCACATACACGCGCGCACACACACACACACACACGCACACACACACACACACACGCACGCACGCACGCACGCACGCACGCACGCACGCACACACACACACACACACACACACACACACACACACACACACACACACACACACACACACACACACACACACACACACACACACACACACACACACACACACACACACACACACACATTCCCAGGCGTTGAATGGAGAGCTCTCCCCGGTAGTGAGGCTGTTTGTTCAGTGGTGATAAGGTCCTGTGTGTCATTGTGTTATCGACGGGGTGAAGGAACAACAGCTAGCTAACCTTTCACTGCCGCGCCGCGCCGCGCGATAACAACTCTCTTGACATTAAGACTGTGCTTCTCCTCCTTGTGCTGCTTTTAGGCCCCGTTGTTCTTTAAATACACTGATATGCTCACGTCGGGCTTCGACACACTCTGACCTGAGATCAGATTCTATAAAAATGTCTTCTACATCCTGGCAGTTTTCTGAAAAAGCTATGTTTCTATGTCAGTCGTTCTCAATAATAGCAGACCTACAAGCTGGTATAGCAAGCCACTCGGTGCCGCGCTACGAGGTTGTGTAGGTCTGCTATTTTTTGGGAAAAAAATTGTGAAAATGTGGCGCAAATCTTTGAATATATATTATTCAAATACATACAATGTTTGGAGTCCTTGACATGAAATAGTTTGAGAACCACTGATATAGAAACGATATGAGGTTTTTCTCATGTCTAACCAATGACTAGTCTCTAACCGAGTGGCGCGCTACGTGCTTGTAGGTCTGCTATTTTTGAAAAATCGAAGAACGACTGACATTTTTAGAATCTGTTCTCAGGTCAGAATGGGTTAAACCATATAGTCATAATAATCCAAATAACGAGTCAAAATATATATATATAAATATATATGCCAGTATTTATACTTTACTACTCCACTACATCTCAGAGCCAAAATGTGTACTTTTACTTCACTACAATTATTTGGAAAACTTTAGTTACTAGTTACTTTGGCGATTTATTTATTTATTAGAAAACA
Organism: Protomyctophum parallelum; assembly: GCF_964188405.1. Lineage (NCBI taxonomy): Eukaryota > Metazoa > Chordata > Actinopteri > Myctophiformes > Myctophidae > Protomyctophum > Protomyctophum parallelum. Next base: position 4,106,823 of record NC_139698.1, on the reverse strand, counting down.
TACATTAACCGCTATACACTAAATTGTAGATTTAGTCGACTAAAATCTTACCGATTTAGTCGACTAAAACTAGACTAACACTAACTCATTCCAGGTGACAAAAATGTGACTAAAACTAAATGAAAACTATTTCAAGAGACTAATGACTAAAACTAAGATCTAAAATGTGATGTCATGAAACCTTTTTTTCCTGCGCATGGCCGCCCCCTTCAGGCAGACGTCGGAGCTCACCAGCACCAGGAACATGGACACGGCTCTGTGGCTGATCGCCATCACCTTCCTGACCGTGGGATACGGAGACGTGTCGCCCCAGACCAGCTGTGGCAAGACGGTCTGCCTGTTCACCGGAGTCATGGTGGGTCCTTATTACACACTTTATTTATTTTATTTTACATTGGAATTTTTTGAATTTTCGTATTTACATGTCATATCATGAAAGCAGGGAATCATAGCTTCAAATTGACATATTGGTTGTTCAGTTTGAACCACCAGTTTTGGAGATATGGCTTATAGAGTATAATGTCTTGAAGAGAAACAGCGAGTTGAGAAAACAGGCTTTGAAAGGTTCACTTCTGTGGTCTCTAACATTACACCTAGCTACATGTTTTAGCATTTATTTCATATTTACATGTCTTCTGTGGTCTCTAACATTACACCTAGCTACATAATATGTAGCTAGGTGTAATGTTAGTCCACAGAAGATGTAAATAAATGCTTAAACATATTATGTTTAAGCATTTATTTCATATTTACATGTCTTCTGTGGTCTCTAACATTACACCTATAGCTATATGTTTAAGCATTTATTTCATATTTACATGTCTTCTGTGGTCTCTAACATTACACCTATAGCTACATGTTTAATAATTTATTTCATATTTACATGTCTTCTGTGGTCTCTAACATTACACCTATAGCGACATGTTTAAGCATTTATTTCATATTTACATGTCTTCTGTGGTCTCTAACATTACACCTATCTACATGTTTAAGCATTTATTTCATATTTACATGTCTTCTGTGGTCTCTAACATTACACCTATAGCTACATGTTTAAGCATTTATTTCATATTTACATGTCTTCTGTGGTCTCTAACATTACACCTATAGCTACATGTTTAAGCATTTATTTCATATGTACATGTCTTCTGTGGTCTCTAACATTACACCTATAGCTACATGTTTAAGCATTTATTTCATATTTGCATGTCTTCTGTGGACTCTAACATTACACCTATAGCTACATGTTTAAGCATTTATTTCATATTTACATGTCTTCTGTGGACTCTAACATTACACCTATAGCTACATGTTTAAGCATTTATTTCATATTTACATGTCTTCTGTGGTCTCTAACATTACACCTAGCTACATGTTTAAGCATTTATTTCATATTTACATGTCTTCTGTGGTCTCTAACATTACACCTATAGCTACATGTTTAAGCATTTATTTCATATTTACATGTCTTCTGTGGTCTCTAACATTACACCTATAGCTACATGTTTAAGCATTTATTTCATATTTACATGTCGATTTCAGCTCTGACACTTATTTCAGACATGCTCTAGTATGTGACGAGTCTGCCTGTGCTATTAACATTAACTCATTTTAAAAAAAAATGGTGAAAAGCTGTCATTTTGCGCGATGGCAGTCTCTCAGTCAAATCTGGTCACATTTGTATAGAATCTGGTCTCATATCAGGTCTCAAATGGAGTTGGAAATTGAACGGTCAGTTTTTCCAATCTTAACCCATTCTGACCGGGCACCCGTTTTGGTGTCGGCATCATGTTATGCTTTAGCTATTTAAAAATAGCAGATCTACAAGCTCATATCGCGCCACCGAGTGGCGCGATACGAGCTTGTAGGTCTGCTATTTTTAAAAAAATCGAAGAACGACTGACATTTTTAGAATCTGATCTCAGGTCAGAATGGGTTAATCAGACCAGTGTGTGTCCAGTGGAAACCTCGTGTGAATCTGATCTCAGGTCAGAATGGGTTAACAGAAGACAAAACACCTGCTCGTCTGTTTCCTCTGAGACGACCTTGAACAGCGAGGGAACAGTTCAGCTGTTCCATGTCTTATTGTCTTACTATAGTTTCATAGTTATTTTCCACCTCCTTTAACCCATTCTGACCTGAGATCAGATTCATATACGAGGTTTCCACTGGACACACACACACTGGTCTGATCAACCCATTCTGACCTGAGATCAGATTCTAAAAATGTCAGTCGTTCTTCGATTTTTCAAAAATAGCAGACCTACAAGCTCGTAGCGCGCCACTCGGTGGCGCGCTATGAGCTTGTAGGTCTGCTGTTTTTCAATAGCTATAAAGCATAACGTGATGCTAACACCAGAATGGGTTCCCGTTCAGAATGGGTTAACCCATTCTATGCGGGAACCCCTTTTGATGTTTTAACCATTTTTTTTTAACTTTCTCTATTGAATGAGCTTGTAGATCTGCTATTTTTTTTTTTTATCGTGAGGATGTGGCACAAACCTTTGAATATATATTTATTTCAGAGCGAATGTTTTTTAACTGACATCTTTGCTTCTGGGGGGGGGGGGGGGGGTCCCTGGGGGGGGGGGGGGTCCCTGGGGGGTCCCTGGAACAACATATTTTGTGTCAGAGGCCAAATACATACATATACATTTTTAATTGCAATTACAATTACAATTACGTATAATATTTGGGGGTCCTTGACATGAAATATAGTTTGAGCACCACTGATACAAGAAACATAGGGGTCTTTTTTTCTCTCTCTCTCCAGAAAACTCATGATGATTTATAGAAGACATTTTGTCGAATGGCGCTCAGCTCAGGTCTTAAATTAATGTCTAAAACATACGGCGGGTCATCCTTGACCTTTCTGACTGTCTCGTGGCGACAGAATGAAATATTATATATATACGACCATCTTTTCTTCTTTCCCTCTCATTCCTAACCATAAAACCTTTGACGCTCTTTGCTTTTTGGAGACTGGGTTATGTCTTCTCTCACTTTTCTAATAATAATATAATGAGCTGTGCGGCCTTCAAACGATGGTGAGGATGAAGACGCGGTTTAACCCCATTCTGGGCGGGAACCCATTTCTGGTGTTTTAACCCATTCTGACCTGAGATCAGATTCATACGAGGTTTTCCACTGGACACACACACTGGTCTGATTAACCCATTCTGACCTGAGATCAGATTCATACGAGGTTTTCCACTGGACACACACTGGTCTGATTAACCCATTCTGACCTGAGATCAGATTCTAAAAATGTCAGTCATTCTTCGATTTAAAAAAATAGCAGACCTACAAGCTCGTATCGCGCCACTCGGTGGCGCGCTACGAGCTTGTAGATCTGCTATTTTTCAATAGCTAAAGCATAACATGATGCTATAACACCAGAATGGGTTCCCGTTCAGAATGTGTTAAAGCATTATGTTGTACTTTATATAGCTATTGGAAAAAAGAGCTGAAATATAGCCTCCCCCAGCTGGCCAGCCGGGGCGCCTGATGGACCCTTTACACGAGATTAACGCATGCACTTTATGAAAACGCTATAATGTCGCTATAGGTGGCGCTAACGGGCTGCCAAATAGACCAGTCGCCCACGTTATACGTACGAGAAGAAGAGCCAGCTCCCCCCCCCCCCTTTCACGCAACCCTGTCGGGGTTTCGCTTCCAGAATCCAGACAACGACGGGGTTGTTGTGGCCGTCACGCTCGCTGCCTGCTTTCCATAACGCATCGAGGCAGACAGACAGGCTGACAGGCAGCCCAGAGCATGCAGGCAGAGAGACAGACAGGCAGAGAGACAGACAGACAGGCTGACAGGCAGCCCAGAGCATGCAGTGCAGAGAGACAGACAGGCAGAGAGACAGACAGGCTGACAGGCAGCCCAGAGCATGCAGTGCAGAGAGACAGACAGGCAGAGAGACAGACAGGCTGACAGGCAGCCCAGAGCATGCAGTGCAGAGAGACAGACAGGCAGAGAGACAGACAGGCTGACAGGCAGCCCAGAGCATGCAGGCAGAGAGGCAGACAGGCAGAGAGACAGACAGGCAGAGAGACAGACAGACAGGCTGACAGGCAGCCCAGAGCATGCAGGCAGAGAGACAGACAGGCAGAGAGACAGACAGGCAGAGAGACAGACAGACAGAGAGACAGACAGGCAGAGAGGCAGACAGACAGGCTGACAGGCAGCCCAGAGCATGCAGGCAGAGAGACAGACAGGCAGAGAGACAGACAGACTGACAGGCAGCCCAGAGCATGCAGTGCAGAGAGACAGACAGGCAGAGAGACAGACAGGCTGACAGGCAGCCCAGAGCATGCAGTGCAGAGAGACAGACAGGCAGAGAGACAGACAGGCTGACAGGCAGCCCAGAGCATGCAGTGCAGAGAGACAGACAGGCAGAGAGACAGACAGGCAGAGAGACAGACAGCCCAGAGCAATTCAGTGCAGAGCGCGCCGCGGGACGGTTATATTATTTTATAATACATTAGGCAAACTTTGACAGGAAAAGACTCGCTCACCGTATAGAAAAAGAAGTAAAACTCCTTAGACTGAGACTTTGTTTTATCATGCTCTGTGCTCATGGTGCAATTAAAACCCATTCTGAACGGGCACCCATTTTGGTGTCGGCATCACGTTATGCTTTAGCTATTGAAAAATAGCAGATCTACAAGCTCATATCGCGCCACCGAGTGGCGCGATACGAGCTTGTAGGTCTGCTATTTTTGAAAAAAAATCGAAGAACGACTGACATTTTTAGAATCTGATCCCAGGTCAGAATGGGTTAATCAGACCCAGTGTGTGTCCAGTGGAAACCTCGTATGAATCTGATCTCAGGTCAGAATACAAACGTTTGGGTCCTCAGACCTTTGTCAGTGCTATGGTTTTTCACAGACACCCGCATTAATTTCTACTTGCAAAAAATAGATTTCAACCTTACTACTACTTTGTACTACTAGGACTAAGACTAAAAAATATGTTAAAAAAAATTAAAAAAAATAAAGTTTGATGAAAGATTTATAATATTTATATAATAATTATATAGCCTAATAATATAATAAATTAATAATTTACATTTTGGGGGATATCTTTCACAATAATGACTAAAACAGGTTCTAGACATTCTAATGATCACAAAAAAACATATATTACAATTATTGTAACTACTTTTATTAGGGTTAAAGGTCAAAAGTCATAGGTTAAAAGTTGTTCAAAATCGCACAGAGTCCAGACATTTTTAATTTGTGTGAATGTCAGCCTCTGTGGGGGGTATTTATATGCAAATATCATGACCAATGGCATTGAAATGTCATTGCAATGAACATCACTGATGACGTTTAGGTGAATAAAGAACAGAAAGAAATAATAATAATTTAGTCATTAAATAAAATAAAATTGTTGCTAAAAAGCAACGCTGGGTCTTAGAGGGTTAACGAGCTCCAAAACAATACAGCTCAGGTGCTGCGAATTACTAATTGGTGACATCACCTGATTGTGGGCGTGGACATTACAGAAAGGATAATATACAAAATCACAGTTATATAGGAAACATACAGTATTCTTAATAAATGCATAATACATTAGGCTACATAAACGCTGCTGCCGCCGCCTATCGCAAGGCTTTGTATTTACATCATGGTTTTACATTCACCATCGCTGATGAGCAGCGCTTTGTATAGGCGAGGAGGGAGGCTTGTTCAGAAACTCCATTATATCATATATGGCTCTGCATTAATGTAATAAACATATATGCGCTGTGAGCCAACAACGTGAGCCATGATGTCATATACGTTTTGCGGATTCACCGTTTTGCCTGTTTACACGGAAGAAAGGGATAAAACGGCGTTCTCGGGGCACGGGGCACGGTGGCACAGTTGGTAATGCTGTCGCCTCACAGCTAGAAGGTCCCGGGTTCGATTCCCGCTCGGGGCGCTGTGGGTGCTGGCGGTAAGTTTCCTCCTCCGCGTCATCAGTGCCCATACCCGAAGGCGGGGTTTGGCGATAGGGCCTTTCTGTGTGGAGTTTGCATGTTCTCCCCGTGTCCCCTAGGGTAGGTACCCTCACATGTTCTCCCCGTGTCCCCTAGGGTAGGTACCCTCACATGTTCTCCCCGTGTCCCCTAGGGTAGGTACCCTCACAAAAAACATGCAGTAATCCTGGTCTCTATACTGCCTCCCCCTGGCCAGCCGGGGCGCCTGATGGAGGGGAAAGGAACTGGTCGGAATAACGTGTTCCTTCCACGCGCTACGTCCAACCAGGGAAACTCCCCCCTGTCAGGTGTAAAGGAGCAACTTGGACACTCAGGCATGAAGGAAGCATGAGTTCAAGTCCGTTGCTCTCCCCTTGTCCCCCATATATGGGGACTAGGTTGGTCTCCCCTTGTCCCCCATATATGGGGACTAGGTTGGTCTCCCCTTGTCCCCCATATATGGGGGACTAGGTTGCTCTCCCCTTGTCCCCCATATATGGGGACTAGGTTGGTGGAGGGTGTGTAGAGCCCAGGGTCACATTAGATGATTGACACAGGGGTGAAAAATGGGTTACAAAATCATGGGATAAAAAATATATAAAAAATAAATAAAAACGGCGTTCTCAAAGATCTTCCACTCTGGAAAAGTGGTTTCACTTTGTTTTGCGTTTTCACCTCCTGAAAACACCTCCGTTCTCGTCTAAAGGACCCCAGCAAGCAAACGATACTTTATTTTGCCGTTTTCTTTGAACACCGTTCTCGTGTAAAGACCACCTTTAGAAAAAGGTGCAATTCAAGCATACCCAAAATGTAATGAGAATGACTCGTTCCCACGCTATCTCTTCACCTACAGCCCAAACGTTTAATGAGTACAGCGGGTTCGGGTCGCGCTGACACCGTATCAGGTATCATATCACGTACAGTACGCGATTAATGTCAGCGTGACCGAAACAAGTTATTATTCTCATTAAATGAGGAAAAAAAACACTCTTGTGTTGCTTCTTCTAGGGTCACAGAGAATGTAGACAAAGATCAGACCCGTCTGGAGTGAGTGGTGCTGTACTGTACTGTACTGTGCTGTGCTGTGCTGTGCTGTGCTGTGCTGTGCTGTGCTGTACTGTACTGTGCTGTGCTGTGCTGTGCTGTACTGTACTGTACTGTACTGTGCTGTGCTGTGCTGTGCTGTACTGTACTGTACTGTACTGTGCTGTGCTGTGCTGTGCTGTGCTGTGCTGTGCTGTGCTGTACTGTGCTGTGCTGTACTGTACTGTACTGTACTGTATTGTGCTGTGCTGTGAAGACTCCCCTATTTTCATTTTCTACTACACCCTCTATGCTTCTCTGCACAGGGACACAGACTCCTGTCCTGTCTATGGGGGACACAGGGGACAGACTCCTGTCCTGTCTATGGGGGGAAAGGGGGACAGACTCCTGTCCTGTCTATGGGGGGAAACGGGGACAGACTCCTGTCCTGTCTATGGGGGACACAGGGGACAGACTCCTGTGCTGTCTATGGGGGACACAGGGGACAGACTCCTGTGCTGTCTATGGGGGACACAGGGGACACAGACTCCTGTTCTGTCTATGGGGGACACAGGGGACAGACTCCTGTCCTGTCTATGGGGGACACAGGGGACAGACTCCTGTCCTGTCTATGGGGGACACAGGGGACAGACTCCTGTCCTGTCTATGGGGGACACAGGGGACAGACTCCTGTCCTGTCTATGGGGGACACAGGGGACAGACTCCTGTCCTGTCTATGGGGGACACAGGGGACAGACTCCTGTCCTGTCTATGGGGGACACAGGGGACAGACTCCTGTCCTGTCTATGGGGGACACAGGGGACAGACTCCTGTCCTGTCTATGGGGGACACAGGGGGACAAAAACCTTAGTATGTCCAAAACAATGTGTTGTTCAGATAATGGCGTAAAGATATTTAAATGAAAGTGTTTTCCGATTGACTAAATGTAGTTATTATTTAGTCACAAAACTATAAATTATTACTGGTTCAATGTTTAAGACCTATATACGCATACACACTTTCACTTAACCTTAATGAGAAGCATGAGACATTTTGATACTTTTTATTAAAGACATTCATACAATGTAGAGATGTCTCTGCCTGACAGCAACAATACTCTTCTCTCTCTCTCTCTCTCTCTCTCTACCCCCCCTCTCTCTCTCTCTCTCTCTCTCTCTCTCTCTCTCTCTCTCTCTCTCTCTCTCTCTACCCCCCCCCTCTCTCTCTCTCTCTCTCTCTACCCCCCC